>NC_060266.1:6587535-6777535 GCF_021901455.1 Neodiprion lecontei
ACATTTATACTTGATATCGATCCCATAATACCTGACGCTAATTCAACACTTACATTTAATGATAATCCAAAACTACTTGATGTCAATTCAACATCTATATTTGATGTCAATCTCGTAACACTTGATGTCAATTCAACACTCACGTGTAGCGTCAACCCAGCACTACTTGATGTCAATTCAAAATTCACATTTGATGTCAATCACATAATACCAGACGCCAATTCAACACTTACATTTAATGACAATCCAGCACTACCTGATGTCAATTAAACATTTATATCTGATGTCAATCTCATAACACTTAATGTCAATTGAACACTTACATGTAACGTCCATCCAGCACTAGTTGATGTGAATTCAACTTTTATACTTCATGTCATCCTCACACCACCTGATGTCAATTTAAAAAATTACGTTCAATGTCAATTTCACACTACGTGATGTCAATTTAATATTTGGAATTCATGCCAATCCCATACTACCTGACGTAAATTCGACAGTTATATTTCATGTCAAGGTTATGCTACCTTGATTGATGAATATATCAGCTGTATTATACGTATATCACTCCAACACTGTCTTATGTCTTATTCATCTCTTAGATTTAATTTACACATAACACTATCTGTATCTGATCTAATTCCACGAAAAAATTCTTCTGCATAGTCGACACCAGGTAATTTTTGTCAATCTTAACACCACCATTTTTTACAGCAGAGTGAAACTCGAAAGATTTATCCACTCCATGGGATATCTTGAATCCTGCAGTAGATATACGGTAACAACAGGTGTATTTTCCATTTGCAAGGCTCACTGTAGATGAGTTTACGGGATATATCAACACAAAAGCGCGAAACCGTTACTAAACCTAAGTTTGCGATTCAAAGGCTTAAGACACAAGTGCATTATACATCCACGCTTGGGAAGTGGATGTATCTTTCGAGAGCTCCAAGATGTCTCGAGAGCAATATATTTCGTCGGCATACTTGCAGCGCACTGCTGAACAGAAATGGCTTTTCTCTGAACCCAGAGCCACTTTTGCATTCTGTCTCTGTACCCAACGCTGCCTGATAGAAAAAGCCGGAATTCAAGGGTCGCCATGTTCGGGGCAAAGATATTTCTACTCGAAATCGAACTACAGCAGTTTATCCTTTTCCAATGTGTCATCGCATCGAATACAAAAGTCAGGTTTTATGAAACGCTGTTTTCTGCAAATCTTATTCGACTTTCAATCCTTTGACTCTCTGATTAATTGTGTAGAATTTAGTGTTCCAATTATAAAAACAGCGGACATCCTAGCTTTGACAATAAAGTGATGAAAAAAAAAACAATTTACGATCGCGTATTTCTCGGTTTCTTCAAATTTGATCGTGGTGCTAATTCCGGGAACGTTTACAACTTGGGTGACATCTCGTTTTCAATGTGACAATATTTCACGGCAACATCGGTTGTGCGAACTGACATTTTTTTATTGAAAACTGAAGTTGTAATGAATTCGACAAAAACTACGTTTTCATAGTCACAGACACACCTGTTAATAAGTTGAGGTCCGTTTTATTGCATGAAACAGCATTTTTCACGAGCACCGCAGGTTTGCGGTGAGTCTGCACACCACAATATAGGTATACACACTTTGAGAGTCAGTCGTGCCTGTCTTTTGCTGGCCGTTTGCAAAGCGAGGATTTAAACATACGACGCTATATACCTATCTGGAGAATATGAGAAAGTAAGAACCTTTGGCACCGGTGATAAAAATCGGTGCCAGAATAATCAGACGTGATTTTAGCACACCTATTATTTTTAACGCTGTATTACTTGAGGCAAAAATTCCACTGTAGTTCACAAGAAATCAACGATTTTGCCTGGAAAAGGAATAGTGGCAAGTGCATGAGACGCGACAAATACTTTGAGGCCGATCAATCAACGAAAACTGCACTTGACGAGAGCTCAGTGATTTCGAATAATTGGGATCCATGATGCAGCGTTTAACGATCCACCTCGACCAGAAATACGGTGGAACCCTCAACGAGGATGGAGATTAAGTTCGGGCCGAAGGTGCTGATGGGGTGCAAACAGGGTGCGCGTATCACGGGAAGCGTATAGGTGGGGGAGATGAGGGCCAAAGTGGCCACCCGGGGCGAAGCGAATTTACTGAATATTTCATAATAACCGTGGGAGGTGCCTAATTTAAGTGGCTGAAATCACATCTATCATTTGTTTCGAACCGGGGGCTGAATGAAATCAAAACTAATTGTGAGACTGTGGCTTTCATTCAATTCAATTCTGCCGTTTTCGAGCCAGTAGGAAAATACAAGAAGACCTAAATACTACCTTTCAGCAGGTAAGTAGCCTTTTCTGAATCGTCACGTTTTATTGGATCGAAGAATAACGGGGATTTTTATGGCTAGTTAAAGGAGCAGAATCAGAAATGTAATGGTGGAATCTCGTAAAAAAAACATGTAATAAATAAAAGGATGTTCGATATTTTTATGTAAAAAAATTTGTGCCTTTTTAAAGATATTTAACAACGGAGAATCCTACTGGTAAGATTTTTCCCGTTTTTTCATGAGGTGACGCAATGAGTAAAAAATAATACATGAGCGCGAGTATTATTGGAAACGCAGTTCAGAACATCAGTGGTGAAGATTGCTTTAGTAACATAAATAAAAGTAGTCAGAAAAAATTTACTTTTCGTGTGTAACATGAAAACTTTTAACTGGTTTTGTTAGGAACAAGATTTCGTGAAATAGAATTGATATTAGAATATTTTAGATACGAATAGTTGTGCTGTATGATTTTTTTTGTATTTACAAAAATACAGTTTTCATGAACAATAGTGAGGTTATATATAATGTTACAGTACACTGGTCAAAAAAATTTTGTAACAAGGAAGGTGTTTACTAATTTTGAAATACTTATCTACTTTCATCTAAAACCATAATTATTTTTTGATTCAAGGTATTGTATTATTTATAATAAATACCAGTCAGCTAGTTACAATAAATGACAAAACACCCTGAATCAAGAATAGTAAGTCCAAACGATAAACATTCAATTTTACCGGCAGTATTTATACCACAAAAACTAGACCTGATCAAATCGTAACAAATATGGTTTAATAAAGAGGGTAGATAGATGTTTAAAAATTAATAATCACCTTCCTTGTTACAAAATTTTGTTCATCAATGTAATTGATCGCGTTAAAAATATGTCATCCCACCGCTGTCACCAACAATAATGTTCTGGTTTCCTACTCGCAAGTATGATTGAGACGTCTAGTTTCTTGAGGGAACCGACACGGACAGTTATGATTGATAATAGTTACGTACAGCGGAGTGACACAGTCTTCCAAGTAATGTATATAATCATAGGTCCGAACGAAGGGGGAGGCAGCACTAAAAGTTCACATTATCAGATCATACTTGCACTCCTTACGTGCCGCCACTTACATGCTTAATGTAACAAGATCACGGCGAACTGGAAAAATTGCTGGAGAATGCAATTGAGATGTGTCTTGAAAGTTGACGTGACATCGAAAGAAACGCATTTATGCCATATATTGGTTCCATAAGTATTTATCTCGATTTCGAAAAGTACGAGGTAAACCACGACACCATACCATTTGATACCTTTCTGTCTGAACAATTTACACACAGATCATTAAGAAACCATCGCTGAGGTTGAAGGAAATATTTTATTTATTGTTAGCACACAAAGCTCGGAACTTGCAATTTATACGTTTTTTCCATCAAAGAAGACTGACAAGGCTTCCTTATTGATTTGCACGCAAAGATCAAGTGTTCTTTTTTTCTTCTATTTATTCATTTTATCAATCATTTACGAAACTATTACTACTCAAAGGTCTCTTGGCAATTAACATGAACTGATGTAACGTCGTGATTTTTCTATTAAAGGTTTAGAGATGGAGACAAAAATATTTGTAAGAAAAACGCGGGCGAAATGAGCCCCTTGAGCAAGAAATAATGTTACATCAATTTCAACAACGCAATTTTTTTGTCTTCAGCCTAGAGATGGTTTGCAAGCGTAATCGACGTTTTTTAAAATCCCATTTGATTATACAGGGGACTCATTTTTCCCGCTACTCTACTTGGAGTGTGAAAATTTCTTCACAGCTCACGTGACTTGATTAACTGATTCGACTTGTCACCACGATTGTTGTGTATCGAACGTTACGGAAAGAAAAGGGATGAGGAAAGTATGACAGAACATAAATTAAATGCTTCGTTTCAAGGGTGCTTATGTTTGAAGAACCAATCATATTGTGAACCGTACGGTTCAGTCATGAACTACCGGGTAGAATATCAGGCACGACTCTTACGGAAAAAACCTGCTTAATACTTTACGGAACTAGAGAAACGGAGTAGAATCTCGCGGACAAGTCGCGATTGCTTTCCAAAAATCGCGAATGTGGATAAGATTCGTGAACACAGCGAATGTGGAACAAAATATCACAGTATCAGATATCCCCATCACGTTATGTAGGAACACAAGAAAAGTGATGAACTCGAGCTTTTTAGGCGTTCAGGGACGTCGCAAGAAGCTGTGGTGCCCCATCCTGGGGATCTCACTGGGTTCCGTTATACCCTTCAAAGTATTTAAACAGGCTATTTCTGGAGTGCCGGTAAGTCACCCGAGTCAAGATGGTTGGAATTTGACGACAAGGATTCCGGCACAAATTCCTGCTTAGGGAAATTGCCGGTCCATCATGTACGGTTCGGACTGTTTGAGTGCAAAGTACAAATTTGACAACGAAGCAGGCTGAATCAACCGACCATCAGGGGCAGATTGTTCTAGAAATTGTGAGGCGAGCTGCACCGAAGCCAGAGTTTCAGACTGGAGCCGCTACATAAATATTGGAAAATGTCATCATGACGTCAGAGCCTGGTTGTCGGCGCCATTTTATCACCCCATAATCTAAGTTTTTAATTTTGATGGAAGCAAATCGTAATTCTTGAGTTTTCTAATTAATCGTATCACTTGAATTAATGAAACGTAATCAATAATATATCTGTTCTATCATCCACACGCGAAACAACACGGTCAACGGTCAGCTGTCAGCCTGGTTGCATTAGTTTGATTTTTTCCCACCAGATGACGCATTGCAAAGTGACAATCCCAATACGAATCTGGTATTTTCCTTATGGTACATCAATCCGTACATCGCGCAAGTCTGAATTCACGTTCAGAGAGCCGGTATGAAGATATTCCCTTTAAAACGCGCTTGTGTTCTAAAGCGGATCGGCATTCGAATTCCAAGGGGCGAAACTTGTAGATGCCAATTATCTCTGGTGTAATTGATACTGAAAACCTAGAGGAGGAAAAAAATCGATCCGATAAATAAAAACGTCTTTCGGTAAGTAAATCGTTAAATTGTTTCGTCCTCGAAATATCGTAATCACGTGACACGATGCTCCTAGGTAAATTTACACAAATTTTTCGTATCATTTCAAAATTATTTGATATGTTGCTCCTGCGGTAGTTCGCTCGATTCTTCTTTTGTGATGATAGAAAATAAAAAATTGTAAGAAACATATTTTTTATGTGAGTACAAACAGAACGATCACTGTTCAAAATTAATAAATACTGATGTGCACTTGAAATAACAATCAAATGTATTCGATTAATCCAGTGCGTATCAATGGATATTTTTGGTCTATTCGCAATTCTCTTAAAAATTGTTACACGCTTTATGCGATTACAATGCTTCTTGCGTGGAATGACATTATATATTTATCTTTATAAAAAAATATTCTTTGATTATTTACTGAATTGATTAAAAATATTTACTTGTTCTTAAAAGTATACATCAATCTTGATTAGTTTTTGTATGTAATTATTATATTTGTACCCATAGAAAGAATAAATTTTTTACAATTATTTCAGAACAAAATTTTGTTATTGTTGAAGCAAAACCGTTGAGCGGATCTTTTTTTCATTCTAGGCTTTAAAAATGACTCATCTATCGCAGAAGCAACGTATCAAATAACTTTTAAACGAAAGGAAATATTTATTTAAACATTCACAGGAGCACCGTGGTGAGGAAAGTATTTAATTAAAACTTCTACTGTGTTTAAAGAGATTGTCTGACCAAAAATTGATACTTGTATCAGTGATCAAACTCTACAAGTGTCTTCGATATCTGCGGCAGCTAATTGAAAATCGAAGAGATATATAGTACACAATCTTTGATTACAGTGTATCGAGTATTAATATAAATAACGGGAAAATTCTATACCCCAAACAAACGCTGTGACCTTGGCAGAATTAACGATCACTATTGATCGATTATAAATACCCCCTGTTCATAGTTGAACAAAAGTTGACGCTGGGAGATATTTTTTTGATTCCCAAGGTCAATGATAAAAAACATGCATAGATGTTCATGTTTCAACCCTTTCGTGGGAGCCTCTTCAGAACTATAACATTTATTGAACATAACTTAACGTTATTGGTCATTAATTACGTTATACATAATTGCAGACGACGACCTAGCTTACACAGAGTAAGAGATGTCGGTTTTGTTTACATATAAAATGCATGAGTAGGTTCAACGATTGACGTTAACTGGTCTTTTTATACAAAATTAGTAACTATACCATTGGTTTTTAATTGTTTATTTTATTTTCAACGCTTATCGGTTCTTGATAATTGTTGTGCCAGATGGCAAAAGTGGTTCCTCGTTTTGTTTTCGGTTTTTGTCAAATGGATTACGTATACCTCAAGTTATGTTAAATAAATGTTAGAATAGTTCTTCGGGGAAGGCCCCCACCAAAGGGCTGAATCGGAAAAACCAATGTCTATCTTTCATCATCAACCTTGGATACCACAAGATTAAAAATCGTACGAAACAAGAAGTTCGATTAATTCGTCTACTAAAGTCAACACTAATAACCGTGCTCGAGGAACTCGTTTTACAGGTATTTCCACTCTGCGGTGAAATCTTTCGAGATCTACTAACGATCCGATGTTTCAAGAACCTGCCGAGTGTACAAGTAACGCTTTTTACTATAACAGCTACCCTCGAGTCCGGTGAAACGTATACTTTGCATTATTTACGACTTGATTAATCGCCGTTTTAATTAAGCGTACTGCAAGGCAACGGCATTCAATTTAAGGTACAGTCTCTTTCTCCGTGCTACTACGTTGGAGTGAACGAGTCTGCGGGTGACGGATAAGGTTGCAGACGGTGTGCCGGCGAAGATGGCAGACAACAGACGAGCGACGAAGAGACGGAGAGACGAGAGGCAGACAGTAAGGCGCTGAGACGCAACGCGTCCACCACGCATCCGCATTGTGATCGAGGAATGGTGGGGGTAACGGGGAGGGGGGGAGAACGAAGTTAGCCGAGCCGCCCGAAATTTGCCGGAACACGCCGAAGTTATCCGAATCGAAATAAACGAAGGTGCAGACATGACATATCCCGCCTCCGCTGACTATTTTCAGGTGAATCCGCGAGAGCAATTTCCCCCGTTTATTATTCGTGGTCAATCTTCATAACAATCCATGCCAAAGACATTCTGATTATTTTTTCAACCTGCTGGAAAATCGTAAATCAGAAATGTACAGTGCGGCTTGTATTGAATAATTTGTACGTGAAATCGAAGCTTCAACTTTCGTTCAGTTTTTCTTTGGAATCGATCTTTTCTCGCTCTGTAATAAACCAAACCCACCCGGTCAGATATCTACGTTTCTTCAATTGCTCGAATTTACGAGCTTGTCGAAATAGTTGCGGCTCGATTAATTTTACGATAAACGTCTTGTATCCGGTTGGACTTAATCATTGTTTCGTTTCATTTCATATTTTTTTTTTTTTTTTGTTCCTTAGCACGTATTTTTGAGTGGTGAAATTATTTACTAAATCTCAGATTTATTATACATCGCCGAATGACCGGATACTATGAAACTGTCTTCATTGGAATAACGATTATTTTTAAAGTCAAGATTTATTGGAGATGATACTTTTTTTGAATTATCATTGTACTAAAATCAACCAACTTATTGAAAAACAAAAATACACATTCGTTTGAAGTTTAAATAAATTTCTCAAAATTTATACAGTTTTCAAATAAACGGAAAAGTCATGAATATTTATTCCACATCTTGGTTAAATGAAAAAATTGCACCAGTTGCCTAAACACCTGAAAGAAGATCGTTTACCATTTCGAGTCTTGTGCAAAAATAATGGGTATAAAATGCAACAGTTTTAGTACTTCGTTCAAATTTTGAAATTAAGATTTTCTTCGCGGCATTCGGCACTTTTCAAATATGTAGCAGTAGAAATTAACTGATTCCAACTTATAAGTATTTATACCACTGAAAACAATCAAAGCATATACACCGACTATTTAGTGACTTTTCACTAGTTTTTTTTAATGATTATCAAAGTACATGCACTGATTTTTATCCAGTGATATACTTATTGTATCTGCAAATCGGTAAATTTTCAATAATTCAAATCTAGAAAACAGTTATTGCTCGTACGCGATTTCTCAGATAAATATTAAGAAATAATTTCGGTGTCTCTAATTTCTTATTGCATCCAGGCAAAAGTACACATATTGATATTACAAGTATCTAATTATTCGATAAAAATTAGTCTATTCCATTTCAATATAGACCAATACGGAGCCAATGTTTGATCACAATTTGATTTGAAATAAATTGATGCATCATCAAAGCCTAACTACCAAAAAATTCCCAAGAACGCTTAAAATGTATTATTCTTAGTTCCCGTTATTTTTTCTGGCGCAATTATTCATGTGGACACTGAATTAATATTCAAATTCAGCGCTTCTTTGAGAGACTTTTGAATAAGGGTGAATTTTTCTTAAAGTAAATAATCAATAGATATGTAACAACAAGAGAAGATAACTGAAAGAAGGAACTAGACGTATTGTGGTAATGTGCTGGACAGAAAAGTACTTCTGAAATTGAGTTGAAGAAGTATTTTACCGAACTACAATGCAATGCACCGAGCAATGAAAAAGAATAACTCTCCCTTTAATTTCATCCCTTTGAGGAAACACATATTTTATTGCACAACGTGCTAGTGTTTGATATTGAAAATTGAGATCTTTTTCAACTGGATTCCCTTTCAGTGTTTCCAAATATTTTACATAGCTAGCGACGACTATAAAGCTGTCAAATTTTTACGTCGAAACTTTTACCTGGCGTGAGCTAGGAAAAAATTGATAATCTGCAGGGATGAGGCGGTATTTGTGGCTCGGCCTAGTCTGGCCTGTACTTACTTTTCTCGCCTCACCTTGCCTTGTCTAACCTTGTCTAACCTAGCCAAGCCTAGGCAAGAGGTTAACCAATCGTTAATCTTGTTAGACAACCTCCAGCGAATCTATACTTTACCTGCCACATTTCTTATCCAATAAACTAATGAAAGATCTTGGTCAGATTATGTTACAATTTTTATACCAAGAATTTTTCAACCCATATCCGCGTAGCTTACTGGATGAGTAACTCAGTGTTCTAGTAAATTTTAACGAGTCGATAAACTTCAAGATTTCATTTCAATAACAAGAAAACGCCAGAATTATATGGGAATTCCCTTGATAGAATCAAAATACGTTTCACTCGGTCATCCGATATATGAATATTTGAAATGAGTCGAGTGGTGAAAAACGAAAAAAAAAAATAAAAAATAACATGCAGTAACGACCAGCCAAACGAAATTGGGGGAATTAGGTCAACTACGAAAGCTTCCTTCTCATCTTCTCCCTACGCTACCCTTTATTCCGTGAATTAGTCTGTGATCAGGGATAGCAAAAAAAGTAGATCGATGCTCGAACGCTAAGGATTAAATACACTTCTCGTATCACAAGAAATTTTCCCTGGAACAATATTGTGAAGTCGCGTCTACGTTACCGAAAATTTGTAGTTTCAGCTGAAATATTTCTGTAATATTTTTCAAAGATGGAAGAAAAAAGCATTGCAAATATCACTGTAGTATCCTGACTATCCTCGTCTGACAGCAAAATTCGTTTTGAAATTTTCGGACAGTTGATCTGTCCAACAATTTTTGATCAAGATATTGTTATATGAGAAAGATATGGAAGAAATGGATGGTCTAGAATGAAGAGTGCTGATTGTGAGAGAAACGGTGAGCGTTGGCAGCTGTGATTCAAGAGAATGTGGGAGGAAAAAAGAACGACAAATCATGCGCAATTTGTCGTGTTTTACATATTCTTGTAAAGGATATGATGCGTGTAGACGAACGAGTCGGTAAACTGAAAATAAAATTCACTCTGTTTTTTAAAACAATAAATCAATAGAAATTCCAGCAAGCCCAATTGGGATTAATTCGAGGATTTGGAAAAAAGATTGAACTATGTTCTGCAACCTTAAACGTTAAGGTACCGACTGACCCATTCAGGAAACCACCATCTGTGGCTATCTCAGTCGGAAAAAGGAGGAAAAAATTATTCAGTGCAAGGTAAACTAGAATTCTTTGCTTGGATAGAAAGAACTTTTCCCACTGCTCGCGATGTTCCTTGCCAGTTGCTTAATGCGAAACAGAATTTGCAGTACGTGCAATATTACTGCTGATACAGCTAAGGGTTTTCTGAATTCTTGTGAATACAGAAACTACATTTTTGTGTACCCTACCAGAAAGCCTCTCTTCTTTGTTTCTCTGCGTTTGATATCTCAACCCAACCAAAGAGCATCGCAGCCCAAGGTATTCAGAAATTCGTTGAACTCGTGCTTGAATAAAAATTACCAAACTGATGGTACAATTTACGTAAAGTACCGCACCTCAAAAAATGAATATCTTTGATCAACAATGCGAAAAAAGAATCCTGTGGCAGCAGAAAGATGCAGTTCAAAGAAATCGGTAGGTATTAGGTAAGTGTACCAGTTATTGACACGCTGAGACCCAATTATTGACCCTTTTATTTTCCAAGATTATAAATTTACGGCACAAATTGTGAATTCCTCGATAACTAAAACCAATTGCTAGAGAGTTATACAGTAGAAATTTATTTTTTGATAATTTTAGAAGTAAGCATCGAACAGATACAACCAAAAAGGGTCAATAATTGGGACAGGCTCAATAACTGGTACACTTACCTTATAAGAGAAAATTATAATTCCTTGGCCGGATGTGCGGTAGAGAAATATTTTGCTCCTGGAAAAATTGATCTTTCCTCAAAATCTTAGTCACAGCCAGTCGTCGACTATACCAATCGAATTGGTTCCAAAGATATAGCGACCGACGCAGACCGTATGCGGGATAATCTATGGCGTTTTCTACCCCCGCACAGTAGGTTAGCATCGATTTCCCGCCTCCCCACTCTTCCGCTCTTCCACCCCCCAGCCCCTCGTCCCATTGGTATCTAGGCAAGCCGGCGTGCTTTCCACCCCTTCGCCCACGGTTACAACCGTCCGCCCGAATCGGTCCTGCAGCCAGAATGCGTCAGCGAGCGGATTTCTTAGTAATTCGGCTTTACTGCACCGTGGCGCCATCCGGCGGAGGGTTGACGAACAATCTGCCGAGTCGTCGAAGCTTTTTGTTAGGGAAAGCTTTGCTGCAACGGCATGGGCAGAGAGCTTTAACAATCAGGCAGCTGTGTTACCAACTTGGGAACGGTGGCTGAAGGATGGAGGGATGCTTAAGAGCTTGAGCTTGTCGACTCTAGAGGGTAAGATGTGTTGGCGCTGAAGAAAGTTATACGTGTACCGATAGCACGAGAGCGAAGATGGGTTAAGCACGTTTTAAAGGGCATGCTCTTCCTCCACCCGGAGTGCGCAAGCTTTTACTCGCCTCTCCTTAGCTCTGTTTTGTCATCTATTTTACTTTTCCTTCTTCTCGAAGAATTTTCACTGCAGTCTTTTCACTGGCTGAACGGGATTCAACCGTTGAAGTGAAAAGTGATAAGTACTATCGATGAGTCGTCGAACCGTCGTTTTCTTATATTATTTCGAATACCTAAAATATTCGTATTTTACACTTCAACGGCGGGGAAAAATTTCACCCTCTTTGCTCGTTTTACATTATATAAAGAGGGATGATTATAGACCCGACCAGTTTATATAACTACCTTTCTACACGAAGTGTCGACTGCGTATTAGAAGCTGAATTTTTGCCGTCCGATCAATGGTGTGAATATTACTCGGCACAAGATTAGTTGGGTATTATAAAATAACAACTTGTAATACGTTCCGTGGCCACGTGGAAACGGACGAAAGAGAAGTTCTATGGAATCACTATGTATATTTAGAAGACCCTGAATATTAATCGATGCATTTCAGTTCTTGACTAACATTTCTGACCCAGTGCTTCGTCGTAAGATTTTCAAAAACTCCGATATATATCTATTTAAATCCGTATCACGTATCTCCGTGCATTTAAAAAGTTTCGATTATCTTCAAAAGCTACAGAGCTACCAAAAATGATCCGACGTTATACTTGTTCAAGGTCGTTTCTTTCTCAGAAGCTTAATAAACCTATGTCGAAAAATTGAGTATAATATCGAACAACATTCATTCCAGCACAAAATCGCGAACCGACTTATCTACAAGGTCACGCTGAGTTGTAACAATTATCAAAGACCAAATTATGACTTGTGAAAGAATCACAAAGCAGATTCCGAGTTGATGTCTTAATATTTTCAAATATGTATTCGGTCGCGATGCACGTCAGGGTGCAAAAAAGAATGGTTTAAAAAGGGGATTGTTCGATTGTTTGCAAAACATTTCGTATCCTTCCTTGAATCGATACCTTGAAGTAATCTCAATCAGCGCTCCAGAAACTTGTTCGCTCTCGTCGTCAGTGTTTCGGCGTCAAGTTCAGTCGAGTACAATCATGAGGTACCACTCGACAGCCTGTTCGAAAGATCAAGGGCTCGTGGTTGCGGAGGCCTTGATGGGTGAGTTAAGCTGTACGCTACAGAATAACGTTCGTGGTGTGAATGAAAGGGAGTAAGCTCGTCGACACAGCTACTCAAGGCAAGAGGTAAAGGTGACTAACAATGAAGTAGCAGAGTATCTATAAGAAGGTGGAGCTAATTGTGAGACTTCTTTGAGACGTTTTAACTACTGTATCACCGTTTCTTTCGTCGTTGAAACGGTTTCCCGGCTCCGTGCCCCGGGAACAGCATCCAGATAAAGAACAACCCGATGATCCAATCCAGCATCTCGATGAGTGACCGTTGAAGCTTCGCCAACGGGAGCTGCCAAGCAAGTTTATGCATCATGTCAATTTCGACAACCACTGGCTGCTGCTGTTTGTACGTCAACTACCCCTCGGGCCGCCATTAATCACACCGTAACGGTAATTCACCATCGTCTTGACATTTGACACTGGAATTAGCCGCGCTTAGCTCAGCAGCTCCCATGGCTACGCTGTTCAACCCAAGCCCCGAGATCTAGGGACATGCGAACTAGTCCTGGAAATTACCAGCCGTTCTGCACTCGGGCTGAACTGGCGGTCAAGTCTCTCCGATGGTAGATCGTCCAGTCACGGCTGAAGGCCAATGATATTTAGCACAATTTTCTCCCAAGTCACATATACCGATCTACGTACATGTGTATACATATTCTCTACTACAGAAACTGTTTCGCATGACAGTATTAGGTACAATTTGTTATCAAACTTTCCACAAGTTCCTCCGTTGGATGACTTTTATCGAGAGCTTCACTCTGCACAGAAACTTCCCGACAACAGAGCTTGAAAGTTTCTACACGGTAAACGGGGATACGTTACCAGTTGAAAAATTTTCTCTAGCGCGACGGTACAAGGCACTGTGGGTATACACGACTAAACGAGGTATCGTCATGAACAAAGAGAATCAATGGAGAAGACGGCCCCGAGGATTGGTTGTACGTACATGAGAATATACATATAACAAGTTTAGGATCACTGAAACGATTCGTATGTAAAATTATTGGAAACAAATTATAGAGACAGATGCTTGAGCATGAACACGGCGTCCGGTAAAAAATCTGTAACAACTTTAAGGACATTTCCAGGACATTTTCAGATTATTCAAGCACATTAAAAACAGAATATTTTCAGAACACAAGATAAATTCAAGGACATTTCCAGGACCAGTGTGCACCATAATGAAAGAATATTGATTCAAATAGTACAAATCGTCGAAATGATCCTTGACAAGTATATATACTTTGAAGAAGAATAAATTGCACAGTCGACAACAAATGATAACAATGTGTTATAGTTTCGTGTCAACACTCACATGAGAATGCAGCCAATGATGAGAACGGTAAGGAGAATCGTGTACGGTATGCAAACGTCGCATACGCCGAAAAGCTTCAAAGCTACATTAGCACATATGAGAAAAAGCACAAAATCCAAAAAGGAACCTCCCTCAACACCCATATCATCCGGTCATTTTCGATTATCACATCCGAACTCCTCCTCTAATGCGGACGTACGGTGTATAATCCAATGTCCACAACACACTGAACCCAAAATGAGCTACCGTCCCCCAGCCAAGCCCACGAACCACTGATCAGTCTTTGCCTGAACACATGTCGTCACACACGTATGTACCTATAATGTAACGTCGTTTAACGTGTATGTCCAGTGCCGTACCGATTAGCAGCCGACAAAATTTCTACCGTCACTGTTTACCCAATCACCTGGATCGTGAAATATCCGTCACTTTGTATCCCCGTTGGCAAATTTGAAGAAGCGAGTGAAGTGCAATGTTTAAACGGCAGATGAGCACGTTATCAGTCACTTGGTACCGAACTATTCATCCCAAATCTCCGTTTTTTCCTTCTTCTTCTTCTTGTCGAACTTTGAAATTACTTGGAATTCTTTCGAAACTTACGCATTTTCAAACAAAGCAAGGGTGAAGCTTCTTGAACTGAACGCGAAGAGTTTTCAGACATTTTTGTAAGTCATGGATTTTACGCGGCGTGTCGTTAGCAAAACTAACATGCAAACCACTGCCGGTTCTGAGCGCAAAGTAAATCAGATTTAGAAGGCCAGGGAAACATGAAACGGCGAAAACAGCCCTGCGAGGTGAAACACTGCGTATGTTTATCACACAGGAATACTTCAAAGGTTTCCTAAACCCCACGACTGTGCAACAAGGGACGACAAGCATTGCTTAAGAAGGGGTTGGCATTGGCTAGATTGTGGTAGGTTGAGTTGGACTAGGTCTTGAGGTTGGAGTTGCTCACCTCGTGTAGGAGTGTATAATTATGCAACTTCAATCAGACACGCCGTGCTCGATATTGATAGTGTGAAATCTGCGATGGCATGTTCGGAACGAAGGGAATTTTTATTTTTCGTCACTCTGACTGACGTATCGTGAGAAGCTGAGCAGTCACCATAACTTGTTGCAGTGCAATCTTTGGATCGATATGTGTTACGGATAATTCAATTGAACTAGTCTATGAACTAAAATGTTTTGATGTCGATACTGGTGAAATTTTGACGCAGGATTGCAAAATTCGTTTTGGATTTTCGACGTCAAATGTCGAGTAGAGATGAGAGAGAGAGCATGTCAAATTGGATTAAGTTAGCTCGAAAGTTTAGTTCAATTTGTTCTCAAGCAGCCACCTTGTTACTCGCTTAACGTGATATCGGTGAAAAGCATGAAGGTATAGTTTCTATCCCGAGTCCTCTTTTCATCCTCGCCCTCCAGTTATACACTGATTGTAACCAACTCCAGCTATTTCAACTTTGTGCCAAGGCAATAAAGTTGCCAAGTTAGATTATTGGTGTCGACGAACAACGATGAATCAGTAGATAACGGTGATAAATGAAAGCGGTTGGTGATATTAATTTCCATTCAAGGTGATAGCGTATGCCGATAAATAGTGTCTGGATAGTTTGCCGACAGAATATCATCCGCGCGACAATGAGCTTAACGAGCTTAAAATTCACGTTCTCAGAGTCACAAAAATGCGACTCGCGTTTTTTAGGTCAAACATAGTAAACGAGAGTGTTTTTCTACTTTGAAAAAATACTATGACAAATCCAGACCAATTAATCCCAATCAGCATCACTCTGTGAAGGGTTACATTTTGATATTAGTCAAGTGACAGGTGCGCATGATTTTTCTGATTGAAATGTTCAATGCGTTAGTCTGGCTCATTTTATTCATAAATAAAGACTACATACTATGAATATACTTCATTAATTCAACAGAATAATTGAGCTTTTGTGAAAGAGTGACTATAAATGAGACATCCTTCTTTGTTCATTTAATTAATTGGCCCTCAGACACCACCCCAAGTACCTAACAAATAAGGTGCACTGGTAAAATATTGATTCAACCATCGCTGATTTTTAGGCATTGCGATAATTTTTTATGTTTCCGTTGCTAACGTGTCTGCAAAGTTGCGTCGTAACCAGATCGCGTTTTTGAGAGAAGCTATACAAAATAACTGTCGTGTTACCCGAAACACGTGCGTATGTATATAATGCCACAGCTTATTTAATGTAGTTGTACGGTATACTTGAGACATCAATTATATTTTGCATATGCCGCAGGTCTGGAAAATGGTCTCACTCAATTTTCTCAATAATTTTCCCAATTACATTGGAAGAAATGAGTATGGTAAAAATCTGTCCTCTATCTTCACTGAAAGTCAAGATTAGCCGTGAAAAATGTCATCGTGACTGCAAATATGGTCAAAACTATTATATTTTTGGTAAGTTTAACCATAAATCCAGATTGCGGTACTACAAACGTTACATGATATTTTTCTCTCAGTGTATTCGATGTCAAAAGGTATTATGTAGTACAAGCACAACTAATGACGAATGCAGACAAAAGTTTCACCTTCGAAAATAAGCCTTAGTTACTAAGTTGCATGCAAATGTAATTCATGATCGATATCAGCTGGTCCGGACTGAACCTGTTACGTCGCTAACATCGCAGATGTACACAAATAACAAATAATAAACACGTCGTACTAAAGGCAAACAAAGAAACAACACCACCACAAGATCCATTCATCATGAAAAATTCACCACTACCAGAGATTAAAACAGAAATTCATATTTTCTCTTTACCTCGTACAACACACCAGAAGTCACGCACACTTCCAATGGCGTTTTTACCTCCCAATAAAACCGACCATGTTTTTGCCTCCAGCTAATACTAACGATTGTACAAAATTGATATTCCAAATCCTCTACCAGGTCATTTAACATAGAGGAATCCAGTGTGGTCAAAGTTGGAGCACTATTCAGCAGAAAACTCGTCAACCACTCAATTTGTAGATCTTTTGGAAGTATTGTGACGCATTCACGCTTTTACAAGTGTTCGAGACACACCTTGATCATTGTTTAGTACTGATTCGCTGTACCGTATTAATCGACAGTGACAGCTGGTGGTGCTGATCATAGCATGAGTAGGTACGGTGTGAATATTTATGTAAATAATACTACAAATGTATCCTTGAATGATTATTCACGGTTACCAAAGTGTTTCGAAGTGTTTGACGGTAACTCTTTTAAAAAAATCTTGATATACCTTACAATATTCCCTTGTTCGCAATCACATCGCCTAGCTGTAACTTATTCTCCTTTCCTTTCTAGAAGGCTTTGGCGGTGTAAGAAGACGCCCAGGGAGACCATGTGAAATCGATAGTGACTCTCTACCTCTCACAGCAACCCCTTGCCGCACCGATCCAGCCTCTTAATTACTCTGATGGCAGCTACTGATACGATTAATTCTAGCGATAAGAAGGAAACCTGCTGACTGGACTCGTTACCTCAAGATTCTACCGCTGATCCGGACGCCAACTAAGATTCTCTATTCACCTAGCGAGATCATGGAGATAAATTGTTACTCTTAGTACCCAAGTATGCAATTCTCACGTCTTCGATACGAAAATGCTCCTACTTAACACTTTACGAAACAATCGGTGTCTTGAAACGTTTATTTTCATTGCGACTACCATAATTGCGAAGTCCATGATAATGACAAATTATGCTTCGGAATGTGATTCACATTGGCGTGCGACACGGAGAAAATGAAATCCAAGAGATGAGTGGATTTTATTTGAATATTTGAGCAGTTGTTTGAATTCGTGGCTGGGCATATTTAGTCAAGTAATAAATGTTCTTTATACAAAATTAATTACGCGTATTTTTGGTCAACAAGGATTTCGAAGAGCAAAGATGATCATTCTTGTACTTTTCTGACCGGCTTTCGTGTTTGAATTCGATTTCAATATGTTTCGATGTTTTCTTTAAAGCATAGGACATTGATGTTAAGCATCCCGAAAAGGGCTCAGAGATCTAAATACTTCAGAATGGTCCGAAAAATGATAAAGTTTTATCATATTCTTTAGCAATTTAACATCGATCATCGATCAGATCACAGAAACCTGTACTACATTTGCGTTTTCGAAACAATTACAAAGCGTGACTTCGTGTCATCTGACCTGTTTTATTTTTCCGAAAGCTACAATTACTTAACGAACTATCAGTCTACAGAACGTGAAAACTAGACTCGTATAAGGCAGTTGTGTAGTTATAAAAAAACTAGGTCACCGAGCATTTGACATTGAGTATACACCTGTGCCTATACTCATAAAAAGTTCTTGCCCCGAAGTAGACAAACATTATTTTGAAACGTTGTCGGATGAAAATCATTTCTCCGACTACGGCCTAATTCGTATTATCCAAAATACTCACCGAACCGCAAGTGAGGTGTGTGAAATTATGGAAATAAGCACCCCTCAGAATTTAAGTATTACTCCTGAGCAATATCGGTGCACCACAAATCATGTCGAACAAAACCGGTGAACCTCTTCGGCAAAGGTAAGAATAACTCACGTAATCGATGAATGGGACTCAAATAATGAATTGACAAAAGATGTTCAATTTCTTATTTGCCTTTCGCACGCACACACATTCACACATAAAACCGACTCTGCATTATTCCATCGTGATCCACTCACTCCAACGTTTCGAAAACCGCTTTCCAACTCTCGCGAAATGTTAACAGTGCTTGTGCTGCGACGTCGATCGATTGTTGGATTCCTCTGCTGTTATGACCCGACTAGCACGTAGCTCAACTGTTTTTAATCTTAATTATTCACGTTAACTGGCACATCACGCGTTGTTTACTGTACCAATTTTTTTTTTTTTTTTAATTTGTTTTCGTTACTATGCATCATAATTATGGTGTTATTGGCGCTAATGATGGCTTGTATAGTGTTTGCGACCGTATTCGAATACCATTCATTGGAATAAGGACTGTTAATTGCTGTGACTCTTAGTTTATAGATGGTAAATCGATTACAGACAGCGTGTCTTCGATACATATTTATTGTAACGCATATCGCTTCAAAGCATTAAGATTTCCGAGAAAATATCATTTTCTTCAACAAGGTTACAGTGCACTGAAGGTACGGTAAGATTCGAGTTGTTCTTCGATCTTCTAGTTTCTTTTTCTTATTTTTTTTCTAATAAATAATTGTAAGAGAATCAGCATACCTATAGATGTCGCGAATAGAGTCACGAATAGCATGTAAACGAGGGTGATTCGCTTATCTATCTATTATACATATATTGTAGGTACCTGTACTACATAGCAGTATATATACCTACATTTGCGTGAACGATAACCTCCCTCAATGCTATAGATCACTTCAACCTTTACGATGAGGGATGCTGTCGGAAGACAATTTATCATCTTGAATAAAGTAAGATACCGACAATGTGTTTACGTCACTTTCATATTTATGACCGTTGTTATTAATGTTTTTGTTTTTTTCTGCTCAGTCACGCCTGAAAAAACTATTCCATTTTATCACCACCTGCTCAATATACGTAAGGTATCTTGAATTACCAAGAAAATAGAGAATTTTCAAATACATATAATGTATAATATATAATGCATACGTTCATTGAATTGTATACTACATTACATGTTGATAAAACGGATAAAGTGTAAAGCAGATACCAAAAAAAAAAAAAACAAACACATTCCATCAAGTAAAACTGCATACATTTTTGCATTGATATACGTGTGCTCGCCATCGAGAAAGCAACGCCACTTAAATTTGAAAAAAAAAACAAACAAACAACGTAGGAAATACGTGCTCATTTGGATACACTAAGTGAACCAAGAGTGAATACTCGAACCCTGGCTGACATGGTTATTTGTCACCTCAAGCATGAACGCGTCATTTCGATATTTCGATGGGTGTAATTACGTCTACCCCAGAATTTTCCAGTCACGAACGTTATCGTGAAATAGAATCACGCACCTTTTTCTGAGTATATGATCGCCGGAAGTTCAGTTTATTTTCGAGAAAGTGATCGAGAGAAAATGATGCAGTAATGACAAATTATGAGGAAACAAGTCAACAGTCATTTAGAAAATTTGTATGGATTTATTCAATTCTCTTATATGATGTGAATATGATATTTCCTCAAAAATTTAGAATATTATATTTTCTGCCGCCAAAGCATTTTCAATTTTATGGAGCTTATTCAAGACGAGATCCAAAACTCTCACTACTCGAGACCTGCTTTTTCGTGTACTTTTACAGTTTCGATAATACCGCTAGTCTGATGCGTATCTCTCATAGGGTTTACAAAATACTTTGTTTTTGTCGTAAAAACGAATAAGATCGCTAGATATGATCGATCATTGAGTTATCGCAGAATTTGACAAGTGCTTATCATCCATTGCATCGATTACAAACAACACGTGTTTCAATTCTGAGATTATTGCAATATTATTAATAATATAACAATTCTTTATAAGTTGGGTGAACGAAATTTTATTTAGAACCTACAGACGAGTTGATTTTAATCAATTTTGTATACGATGACTGGTATCGCACTTGAATTTCATTATTCGAGGGTCACGACGTAAACATTATATATGCAAAATATTTGTTGAAAAATCTAAAAATGTATAACCTCAGGGAATTGGGTAAAGATTGAATATTACAATAACAATGTGTATAAATGTAATACGATAAAGTAAAAAGCATCGTAAGCATAAGTGCGTAAGGTCAGCACCAATCAAGCGTCCATCTCAATCCATTAAACTGTCATGTTTCAGACATTGCAATAGCAGGAGAGTGTCGGGAAGATCCTTGAGTATGGCCAGCCTTTGAAGCCATCACCGTTCACGTCAAAAGCGTTTCTTCTCCAGCCAGTAGCAGTCGTTAGATAGCTCAAGGTCCAGCGTCAGAAGCTCTGCGAAGCAGCAAAGACATCGACATCGACTGCGTCGGAGTAAGCCGTGACGTCGTAGGTCAGGGTTTGACACTTGACCGCGCAAAGCAGCTCAACCAGCCAACCAGTGGTCCAACATCAAACAATGCAAGCGAGTGTGTCACGGTGCGAAGTAGTGGTGCTTTGTTATATGCCTGTGCCGTGCCTGCGGTGGCTGCAATGTGGCCATGTGCTGCGTGTGTTCAGGGCGGGGTGGTTTTCCGGGTTGCCGGCTCAACCCGGTGGGATCCGAGGAACGCACTCTCGGGATGATCGCAGAGGACATGGAATGGCTCTGTGAACATTGCGTACAGATAAAGCGAGTGAGTTAAGGTACGTCTTGGCTCGAGGCTAACTATTTAAAGATTTGGGAGGAGGATCGGGATCACCCACGTTCACGTTTACACCGAGCCCACACGGAACATTTACCTCTATTAGACGTACCACGGACCACCGTGATGGATATGCGATACCTCTATTAGACATCCATTTCAACCGCAATGGAATACCATAGAGCTCTATTAGAGATCCAAATGTAGGTTTGTTATCAGTCTAGCAGAACTCTACTGGATATTCACACAGGTATCTGTTACGAGATCTCATAGCTTTTGTGGGGAAAAAATTTGGACCTCCAAAGGTCGTCCTTTCCAACCATTATT
This sequence comes from Neodiprion lecontei, assembly GCF_021901455.1. Taxonomy (NCBI): domain Eukaryota; kingdom Metazoa; phylum Arthropoda; class Insecta; order Hymenoptera; family Diprionidae; genus Neodiprion; species Neodiprion lecontei. The sequence continues at coordinate 6,609,394 of NC_060266.1, forward strand.
CATATGCACCTTGATCCTTACCTACATGTAACATTCACCTCTCACGGACGTATCATGAAAAATATTAGAAACTATCGTGTGCACATTTTGTTCTCCCCCAAACATAAAGTCCATAACCTAGGTAATATAGACTAGACACTCAAGAACGACCAAGTACGTATATATCAGATGAAATTCGAAGTGAACGAAAGGGGTGAATTGCTGGGGGTTTGTTTAATTTAGATCTCTTCTTTGTGGTGAGAGAGGAAAGCGATCATTCGGCGCCTGGTGGTTATCTATAGTACATCCACTTATGTGCATGGATATTCATAGACATACAATGGATATCCATCACCGACTTTAATCTGACCATAGATGTTGTGGATTTCTGTAAATATTGATTAGATGTCCATCATGTATATGGGCCCTGTATGGACCTCTGATAGGTGAAGTATTCCGTGTGGGAGTTGGAATTTCGACGGGATCTTCAAGTGACGAATCATCTCTAGTCATAAAGTCTCATAATTCACCATATAAATCGAGATACGACTGTGCTTGGACTATTTTTTTTTTTTATCGACTTATTCAAATATTTCTCTGCACGCCTGTACCTTTAATCGAACCAAACAAACTAGAATTACTTCTTTACTTTTCATGTACCAAAAGCTCCAGTTTGTTACTTTTTCAGAGTTTCGACAACAAGTTCTTGGCGATCAACGAATCTTGGTAAATTGGATTGAGGTTAAATTTTGTGCTGGCCTATATTCGTTTTGATTACTTAATCTTTCCGTCGGATTTGACTGATGAAAACTTCATGTACACGCCTTTTTCAAACCAAGGGGATGCCCACTAGGCAATGACGTTGACGATTTCAGTTTATGATATGATAATTGGCCTCAAGTCATTTCCAATACTATTAAAAGATTTCTTGAACAGCTTTCGGTATCAATTTCTGATTTTACCAACAGGTATTTGAGACTTCCTATTGGAAATACTAGAACTCTGTGCTTAAACAGCCTGGATTGTTTGCCGAAAATACATTCTAAGATAGTGTTTATATTTTTTGATCTGAATTATATAATAATCTCTATGATACCTTAATTTTGATCAATTCATAAGAATCTAAAAATAGGTATTCGAATCTAGAAGACACGCCAAAATTGATCACCGTAATACCGAGGATATTCCGCAATAAAATTTTTTACGCACATCGACTTGTTTCGAATCTGAAGTTACCGATTAATCGATAATTAGTTCAACCCGGTTTTGGAAACCGTAAAACTTGTACGTCGCATGAATAACATGAATAATAATGAGCACAAGTGAATTTAATATATTGTTTTTGTTTTTCATCTGTGACGATATTTTCACAAGGCCAATCTTCTCCGATAACTATCCAAGTTAGACATGGTTAAAGAATCTACCTCGGGCACGTGTGCGCACTCCATCATGAAAGAATAAATACAAATCCAATAATTATCGATTGAAGAAAAGTGAAAAAGACAGGAAATCAATTACGTCAAGGGATGATGTGATGAACAGATGGTAAGACGGTGAAACGTGACCTGAATCACACACATGCTCAAGGTGGACAAGGAAGGATAAGGAAGCACTGGCACGTGTCTTACTCGATGTACAGGGGGGAAAATGTATAACAGTGTTCACGTGTACGTGTCAGACGAATTTCGTGTAATGGGTGGATGGTCTCGCAGTGTGGAAAGCCCGGTATCAAATTTGACACTGTTTAAGGGTTACGAAGAAACTCTACCGTCTGGTACACAATCCAGGACCCAACGCTACTTTGCGCCGCTTAGACTTTGGAAAAGGGTCTCCGTCCCTTTATCTCTGATGCAAAACAGGAGTAAGGTTTCAGTTTCAAAGAGTTAGAAAAGTGTTGAATATAACACTCCGAAATTTCTGGAGATGGGTTCAGACGACAATAAGGAACGAATGTGAACCGGCACATCCGTGACGAAAATATTTCTCTCAAAATTTTCGTATTATGATCATTTAAAGAAAAAGTGCAGGTCTGTTCACAGCATATTTTGTTCACTTTCCAGATTTTTGTGAAAAGTTTTGAGTTATTTGGAAAAACTATATGGTTTATCTGCATCTCTGAACATCATTCTCTTTTCTTTTTACTTGCATTTCAATATCCTACGGTGAATAAAACATCTTATTGAAGTTCCAAAATTATTACTTTTGTCTCGGTCGTAACTAAAAAATATTAACATGATTCACTTTGGCCAAAATCAAAAAGGATTGATTTAGTGAAGTAGATTAAATTTGAAACCTACTTTGGAAGGTTGGATGGAATCCGTAAAATATGAGAAGTTATCAACAATCAACAAATCACTTTCCGCATACATAAGAGACATATTACAAAGTAATTAATCGGAATGTTTACAAAAATATCTATTCAAATGTTGTGGTACTTCTTCGAAAAAAAAATTAATCAAACCGGATAAAAAAAAATCTGTGTATTAGCAATGATAATTTTCACCAGGGATGCGTTGTAAGTTTGACACGAGGTTAAAATTGGTGTAACATTAACGAAAAAAGTCACTATTTCGCAACATTGGAATAATTTTGAAGTATCCGACTTTGCGAAGTAAAGTAAATACCTTGATACCATAGGTATTACCGTTGACTGGACATCAGACAACCCTATAGTTGTTGAAAAACGTGTTTTCCTACAAACGCGTCGTCACATCAATAACTTACGAATATCAACATCACAATCTGAACCCATCGCACGATTGCGAGACCATCCGCTTATATGAGGTAGTTCATAGACTTGAATCAGTACTTTTCTAATTAAATCCATAGGCAGTAATCGCATATTGGATATTAATGACATTTATCTACTCGTGAGCTAAGAGAATTTCCTTTAAGTCTCCCAAATAAAAAAATAAAAACTTCAATCTATAAGCAATAGCTTAGATATGAATTTTTCATTTCAAAGTATTTTAAAATTAGGAAGAATCCATTATATTCGACGATTTCATTCTACATTGGGCTCATTGAGTTCAGTCAACTATCGTATTTTCCACAAATTCATGGCGACACAATTCTTTTACAATGTTTTGCTGTCCAATATTGAATATCCTAAAATTGAATGAATGGCAATTTGGACCAGCAAATACCAGTATTCAATAGATTAGAAAAAAAAGAAATTCATTTCCACACTGAAATTGTGGAAAATATTTGGCTAAAAAAAAAAAATAAGCCCCAAGGTAGATTGAAATCGATCGAATCTGATGCATATTTCTCAATTTAAAAACACTTTGAATTGAAAAAAAAATTCATCATTCAAGCTATCGCTTGTGACGTAAACATTTTTTTCGGATGATTCAAAAGAAATTCTCTCACCTCACGAGTAGACAAATCTTATTGACACCCAATGTTCGTTTTAATCGCCTATGGAATTAATTACAAAAGTACTGACTCAAGCTGATGAATCACCTTAAAGTATGAAACAATAACAATAACATTCACAACACCGATCGACGTTCACAATCTCTGTGATGAAAAAAGTGTACGAGTTTAACAGCCGAGGTCGTTAGGTGCCTTTGAGGTTGTGAAAAGCTCACCTCTGTCGTGTCTTGACCCGTCTGTACCTCCGGAAGTCGTTGGCCGTGGCGTCGTTGGGATCGAAACCCCGTCGATGCTTGGGGGGTGATGACATGGCCGCCTTGGCCGTTTCCTCTACCGTCGCCTCGGCGTTGTTGTTATTGTTGTTGTTGTTGTTTTTGTTGTTGTTGTTGTTGTTGTTGTTGCTGCTGCTGATCCCGTATATGTGGAGCAATGCCAGTGGCGGTGGCGAGGGCAACGCGGTCACCGGTGGCGGCGTCGTCGCCGGGGGGCAGCAGCGGCACGCGGTTGCTGGCGACTCGCCGATCACCAGGACTCGCTCCCCGTGGCCGACGTGGTGTGGCACGATGTTCAACTCCTGCCTCGTCGCCCGCCCGGCGCCCGGCCCACCCATTCAACCCTGTGCTTTTCCCAGATCCTTTCCCTTCCCCTACCCCCCTTTCCTTCCCCTATCCGCGTATCTTTGTCCCTTTGGAACGCTCTCGTTCCTCCTCTTCTTTATCTGCAACCTCGTTCCTATAGGTATGCTGTACTTATCGTCGACACAGTGTCTAACTAGTTGAGACTTTCTCGTACAACCTTGTAATCCGGACCCCCTTCCCTCGATATTTATACCATTTTACGATCCACCCTCCGTGTGTCTTTATTTTGTCTCGATTTATCTTCCCTCCGTCAATTGGCGCCGGATTTATTCCTCGAGGGATGGAGAATCGCGCCCCGCGGTCTGGGGCCGCGTCGACGACGGCGGCGTCCGTCCGTCTCCCGGCTCGTTCACGCACCCGCAGTTTACTGCCCTCGGTTCGACGTCGAGAGAGGGCGTCTAGTCCTTGTGGCGCGTGGCTATCGCGATGGCGTAGTCGCGACGAGGGTGCGCGAGTGAGGTCAATACCGCAAACGGTTCTTCCTTTCAACCCCCTTGCTGTCAGCGACCTGCTGCTGCCGTTGACGAAGAATCTGTTCCTCGATTCTTCCGCAATTCTTAAAACCTCCAACTTGTTTCGCTTATTTGTTTATTTATTTATTTATTCTCAATTTTTCCAACGATCAGTTGAACTGCACTGTGACGTAGATCACCGATCAAATTTTCGAAGCCTAACGAATTATTGTTATTATTATTATTACAATATCCACGTGGAGCGTCGCTTTCTCGAACCATCACCGGTGCAATCGTACAATCTTTTGAATTCGGGATGAAACTTTGATTACGGGTCGAAGCTCGATGAGGGTCGGTATCGAAGTAGTTCGATAGACGTCGAATGTTCGATGAGAGAGGCAGCAACGCCAGCGACGTCACACGGCGGACGATGAAACTGGCTGAATCAGTCCGAGGTGCCCGTCTATTCGGCGGTCGAGGATGCAGGGTGGCGCTGGTGGGCAGTCGGACCGATTAATCCGGTGGAGCGTTGAGTCGCAGGACTTTCGTCCGGCTTGATATTCGGCAGATGTCGTTGCGCGACGCGTTCCGAACGCGTTCCGATCGGTTTTTCCCTCCCCGACACGAATGCCCGACGACTACCGGCGAAACCGTTCTTTTATTTCCACCTCTGCGACGGGACTCGAGACGGATAAGCACCTGGTGCGCCGGCGGCTGGGGTATGACTGCGGCTTATGGGCCGACTCCGCGGTTCTCCGCCACCGTCGACGCCGACGGAGATTATCTCGGCCCGCTTTGCAACCCCTCGCGTGTGCTCGACGTTCCCCGGCGAATCCACCGCTAAATCCACCCCAATGATCCCCGTATATGTGGGGAAACAGGAGGCGGTCGGTCGCCGCTGGTGACCCTGGCTCCGGAACCGAGCGCTTCGCCCCTCTGTTTTTTATAAACCGTACACGCACGTTCGACGATTCACGTTCGTGTCGGAAACTTACACGCGACACTGTCAACGGCGTCAATACAGCGGATGCGGAGGATAAAGAAGACGGATAAGAAAGAGGAAACTAAGTCTTCTGATTTCTTGACTTGTCTTTTTTTCTCGGGACTAGAATATCATCGACTAAGAATTGTCGAAAAATTTTTTAAACTTTTCAAATAGTTATAAAATTGTTCGTGTAAGTCCAAAATAAAATTAAGCTTATTTACAATCATTAACATTTACTATTTATTCAGTCTTTTTTATATTCAAATTTTAATTACTTACACATTTTTTTAACAAAACTGGCTAAATTAAACTTTTAATATCTTTCTATAAAACTGTTACACATTCTTTTCCCACAGTCTTACAGTCACTATTCACCTTGCATCCTCCCCTCCCATAAAGTCACTCTCGAGTCGTCTTCCATTTTGCCAACGTCTAAATTCATCTCTCTTCTCTTTGCCCTCCTCCACCTCTTTTCACTGTACTCTCCATATCTTTGATAATAAATCAATTATATACTTATGGTATTATTGAACGGATATTCTCAACCAAAAGTTAGTCTCGGTGAGAATATTGAACACTTCTCGATGGGATGAAAATCAATCGTAACCAAGTTGATAAGATAATTCGTTTTGATTAATAAGCAATGCCAAAAATTTGTGTAATAAATCTCTAGCGACACGTTTTTAATTCCACATGAAATGAATTCTTTGATTTTTCTGAATACTTATGAAATTTTTTGAAATTTTCGGCTATTTTGAAAAATCCGTTTTCGATGATTAGAATAATTTAGAAAAATGGATCGAAGGTCCTGAATTTTTAGATATGTTTTCGCAGATGGTTGTACATTAGACTGAAAAAGTTTTAGAGGCATGGAACGAATAGTTTCATGAATAGAGCGTTGGAAAAGTTTGGAATACGGAATTATTCGAAAACACCGAAAATTCAAGAGAAAAAAAAATTCAAAACTGTTCAGAAAAATTAATAAATTCATTTTATGTGATATAAAAAAATTTTCACTGGAATCTTGTTGCACATATTTTTGTTTCAACAATGAATCAACAACTTTTGGGCACCGTTATTATTCAAAACGAATTATCTCATCAACTTGGTCATGATTGATTGTTTTCAGATTTTTATCTCATCGCGAAGTGTTCAATATTCCTACCGAGACTTACTTTCGGTTGGGAATATCCGTCCGATAAGACCTTAAACATTCAACTCCTCGATACAAGTTCCTCTCATTTCCTTTTATCCTTCTTACGTGCGCGTAGCCGACGGGTTACGAACCCGAAATAGGTCGTAATAACATCACCGCTCACCGATGGTCACGATGACAATCCTCCATCCCGTAACAAAACTTTTCATCTGTCTTTTCATTAAAAAGTAGGTACTTTAAATACGCATCTTGCTTCAGTCCTTAACTATTTTCCTCGTTTTTCGTAATTCCAAGAATATTCGAACAGTTTTTTTGACGATACCTGTTCTACTGAATTTTTCTAGTCACTATGACAAATGAAATTTTTCACCGTGAGGTAAGTAAGAATATTAATCACACCGTCACAAAAGTATCTCGACAAAAACAATGTTTAAATTAAACTTACATACAATAAAAACGCAATTTGTCAATTTTTCGACATATTTTTCTCGTCTCAAGTAAGGCGAGATTTTCCGAGAATTCTTGCTTCGAGAAGCCCCGACCGGAAACCTTATTCTTACGCATAATCCAGCCCGGAAATTGTATTCTGTACCTATACAAAGCGGGACTAGCCCCGGGTTGTGGCCCTTTAGAATATTCATCTTATAAAGCTTCTCGGAAAGACCTCGGATGTGCGATGCGGGACCGCCACTTACCGCCATCGTTTTTACTTTACTTTGACTGAGCCGCCTGCAACAAGAGGTTCAAGACTTTCTTCACCCGAATATACCTGAAACGATCGGTGAACCGCTGTAATGTGACTACGCGATAAGAAGATTCTCTTGAGACGCGCCGTTTTTTCAAAGACATCCCTTTTCCAAAGCGCGTACCGTCTTCTTACGCACCCTGATACTGTCGGGATGAAAAATTCAAAAAACGGGCTGTTCAAAGGGCCCGAGAAATCCGCGAACGTTGCAGGCTGGCCTTTTATTTTTGAAAAATGTCAACGTTTTCCCAGTTCCGTTTCAACTTCCACATTTCTCGACTTTAACGTCACGGATGCAGTTTTTCATGAAAGAATCTACGTACGATCGACTCAAAGTTTCTGAAACAGCAATTACCCAGAAACTTCGAAACATTTTTTTTTCAAACAGCTTCAAAATTACCCTACGCAGAATCAAATACAAAACCAAAACATTCTGCAGCCACGAGGGAAAATTTTTATTCCGTCAAAACGACGGTTATTCCCGTAAAAATGAACGATATTGTACCACACTGAGAGAAATTTTTAGTTCCAGTTAACGCTCAGTCCTGAAATATTTTCATTTTTTACCAAAATCGAAAAATATAGTTCTAGGTAGAAAATGAAAATTAGTTTTCTACCTAGTAATTCCAACAATATTCAAACAGTTTTTTTTAACGATACCTGTTTTACTGAATTTTTCTAGTTACCGTAACAAATGAAATTTTTCTCACTGCATGTGAATAAGTGAATCGAGCGACAAGTTGACACCCGAGGGTGAAAAACGATACAATAATCCCTCGATCTCTATCGGACCGTGACAATATTTCCATTCCTCGATACCGAAGAGGAAACGGCTGCTTGTGTGTTCGTGTAGCAACAGTCTGCCATTATTCGCAGGCGATGATCGAAGTCTCACAACCCGCGGGGTCAACGGTACGAAACTATTTTTGCGCATGGGGGAACGGCTAGGTATGAGTTGTATTTTACCGTTCCATAACCCCTTGCACTACATGCATTAGTTACGTAACTTGTGAACTCGTCTTTCAGTCCTATTGTCGAAGTTCTTCCGCAACGATTATAATATTTTTTTCATTCCTTGGTGGAATCTAAAATTCATTTCGAAACGATTCGTTGACTGTAATTGTACACATAGTGTTGAGAATTTTTAAATTATGTACCCATCGTGAAGTATGATTGTTTTTTTTTTTTAGGAATGGCCTCTTTAATTCGAACTCACTTAGGAGGTTGACCCTTTCACGAATACATTTTTCCTTGCATGCGATTCACTTCAATTTTTGCATTCATGGGACTTTGGGGTCAATGATTACGAATCTGAACATGAAATTCGAAAATTCAAAATGGCGGTTTCAATATGGCGATCGTAAATTTAAATGGTTGTTTGATTTTGATAAAACTTTACGGTACATGGCTTATGGGGTGACTCATTACGAATCTCAACTCGGAATTCGAAAATCAAAATGGCGGATCCAATATAGCAGACAAACAATAACGAACTAGAAGAAATTCTTTTTATCGTCTATCGAATTTGTGTAAAAATTGACATGCGGATTTTCATGGTAAATTAGCAGAAAATACTTATGTTCGTGGAAAAGTACAAATTTAGACCATTCGTTTATATGTGATATTTTTTCAATAAATAAATAAATAAATATCGTCTTTTTTTTAGATTTGGAAGTATTTCAGCGACCATGTGGAACCAAAAAACTCGTCATTTGTCACCAAAAAAGTAGTTCGATAAATAAATGACGCTGAGCGTCCCACCGTGAATGAAAGATATAAATCAACAGGAAATATTAGAGAAAAATACTTGCTCGAGGTAAAAAATCTCGGCCTCAGAATCCTATAATTTAATTCTCTTGAATCGATCCGAAAATCAATACTATCATTTTAATTCCATGCTGGTACTCCGATTAATCAAGACGTGAAACGGATTAAAAATTGCAGGATTTTTCCTCACACGGAACCGTGAGCTTTTTCATTACATAACTTTTTCCCGAAAATTCAAATATATATTCCGTAACGGATCTATTGACTCGAATCGACATAAAAATTTTTGTTCATCAGATAAATGTTTATTTCCACGAAGTGTAAGTATATATATACTACATCTTTCAACGACGAGGTAAACATTCGTTTCCTCTCAATAAAATTTACACTCAACCAAATATACAATCCGACCGTAGCTTAAGTGTATTTCAGACAAAGCAAGATTATGTATTATTGTTTTCCACCACTTGGCACGTTTTAAAGTAGTGAGAGTTAGTCTGTTGGACTAATTAAATTGGATTGTGTATTATGCTTATAATTAATTCGGGTGCCGTTCTCGCGTTTAACGGTTATGGTTTAATACTCTAATCTGTTCGTCGTAAAAATATTCCGATACTTTTAGAAAATTTTCCCGATACTTTTAGAAACGTTTCTAGACATCACGCGCAACTTGAATTGAAAGAAAGTATTTAAAGGAGTCAAACAAGTTGGACTCAATGGAAAGAATATCTTCGGAGTAGAAAAAAAGTCTCGAAACTGACAAATTTCAAACGGAACAGCAAAATTGTTTACAACTTCAGAGAACTCACGTTATCGCATCGAAAAAATGCAAGATTCGCCGGATAGTAAAAATGTATGGTTCAATCCGTAAGCGAATGAATTCGAATACTTAACGATTCAAGTGATTTCGTCAAAAATTCCTGAGAAGCTTAACGCTGGTCGATTGCTGGTAAAGTCCGCGTAAAAATTATGATCGTACAATAATTGATCCAAAAATCTTGGTATAATATCTCTACATATCCAGTTAATCAATTCGTCGAGCTATAAACCGAACACACGCATTACGCGTTCCTACGCTGAGAGAAATTTTTAGTTCCGGTTATCGCTCAGTCCTTAACTATTTTCATTTTTACCGTAATCGAAAAATATAGTTCCAGGTAGAAAATGAAAATTAGTCTTCTACCTGTTACCGGAAAGTCTAGTATCAGTTACTATTCTTTATCATTACGATCACTGTTGCTATATTTTCTTGCAACTGTTGCGAAAATTTAATGCTTGTGCAACAATAAATTGTTTTTCGTAATTGCAACAATATTCAAACATTTTTTTTTTTTCTTTCAACGATACCAGTTTTACTGAATTTTTCTAGTTACTACAACATGTGAAACTTTTCTCAGTGTACGCTAAGAAAACATGCAGGCGACAATTAGTATCAATCCGTTACTTAGTATCAATAGCCTCACTTCCGTTATCTACGAAGCTCGGAGTTGAACGTTTCAAATTCGAAACGATGGTCGCCCGTAGATCAGAAGTGATTAAACCAATTGTAGCTGAAATTAGGTCGATTCTAGATAGGAAATTTGCAGCAACTAGGAGGAAATGTTCATTGTGAATGCGCATAAATTTACGTTTGCTTAAGGCTTGTCGTCCGCGTCGTCGTGTCGCTGAGGATATTCAAGAGAGGGCACGAAATGGTTTATACCCTCAACTATCGGCTTCTCATACCCGACGACAGATGGCGCGATCGATGCTGTTCCGGTATTTCAAATTACCAGGAGTGAGCTGATCTACCTCGACGGATTACAGAGATACCTTAGAGTGTGGAAGAAAGAAAGAAGTATATATGTTTTATTTATTTTTTATTTATATGTTTTGGAAACACGCATCAAAAATTCGGTAGAGCATCTCAAATAGAATATTTTAGGGAAATATGAGCTCTTGATATTGATATTTGGAGGTACCTATTTTTTTTTCCTACACTTTCCATTTAAAGAACAGGTAAAAAAATTTGGAAATTTTTTTCATTTTTTCTACCTCTGTATATATTTTAACTGTCTAAATACAGATTCTTATAGGAAATTTTACGCTCTGTAAAAAAAGTACCGAAACAGAATTTTCTTAACTCTAACCGATCAAGAGACATTTGCATATTGAGTCATCTTGAATATCTTTTAATCAGTTAGAGTTAGGAAAATTCTATCTCGGTACTTTTTTATAGAGCGTGGAATTTCCTATAAGAATATCTGTTTAGATAGTTTATAAGTTGCACCGTTTATTGTTGGAAAGACGAAAAACGAGGTACGCGTAAACATTTTGCGATATTGTCGATCCTTTTTTGGTAATTGCAACGCAAAATCATTTTCTGAGGTTTACTCTACTTTTTTTTAGTTAAACAAGGCTTCAACGTCAATTTATTGTTGCACAAGCATTAAAATATAGCAACAGTGATCGTATTAAGAAAGAATAGTAACGGATACTAGACTTTTTGGTAACAGCTAAAAAACTAATTTTCATTTGCTACCGAGAATTATATTCTTTGATTGTGGTAAAAAATGAAAATAGTTAAGGACTGAGCGGTAACCGGAACTAAAAATTCCTCTCAGTTGAGGTATTTAATTCTATGAGAACGTTAAGATTTTTACATTCTTATGACAACTGCAACGTGAGAATTCAATAATTGAGGCTCGACAAAAATCCTTCGTAACCTCAGAATCAGTGTAATAAACCTCGCCAACTATTTTACAGGGCGTAAAAACGGAGCACCATTCACCCGTTGAGTAGATATCGATTTACACCATGCTAAATTATGCACGTGTATGAACTGGTTCAGATATTTTCGAGCACGTTGATAACTGCACGCAATATTTGCGCCACGAGTTGGTACGTATACATGTACGTATTGCATACGAACATGCGATTCCACGTTCAGATCGTAAACAGTGCGACTTGTTTTTAATGGGTGAGAAAATAAATTTATACATCTAACGCTGATGCAAAATGTCTCGTATTAATATCACGTGCTTTAAAATTCACGCTGTAGGTAAAATAAAAACGAATTATAAAATTGCAAGATACTTGTAAAAAAAAAAACGCAAAAAAACACAAAAAAAAGCAACACGGTACTATTTTTAACGCATAATAATTATCTGATAATGTTACGTCATCCTGTAATTAGGCGGTTCTTTCCTATCCCTAACATTTGGCTTGAGGAAAAGGTGAATTGACTTTCTTTTGTTTGTCGTTGACATGACCTTTGAAACGTGGTTTGATATTAGCGTTAATAAGTAATTATACCTTCATTCGTCTCAACGAAGACGGTACTCGACGGTACTCACGAAGCTTCAGCGTGTAGAAGTTGTTAAATTGTATGTTATAATAATATCGACTCGTTAACAATTAATTGTAAACAACCTGAATATATTTCGTTCGGTATTCTACTTCGATAAAAACTGGACGCCATCTGACAAGTCGTTTCTATTCCGATCACTGAACATATTCGATGAGCTAACAATAAGATCTCTGCAAGTCTCGTTAACACAGGCTGTGTGACAGTGTGATTTAACGATCTTACCGACCGAGACACCTTGTAATTGTCCAAAGCAGAGACGAATTTGCTGAAAATTTGATTACGCGTTAATTTTACACCGTGAAATGCAGGAAATTTCCTTGATCATTTGTTCATCGATTCAGCGATAGATATGAATAAGGTAACTCGGTCGGTAATAGCTGGATCACTGATATATCGTCATTGATCTAAATACAGCGGAAATTTTTCGGCGTAAAATATTTGTGAAAAAAGTGCGTTAGAAATCTAAAGTCGGACTCTGATTGTACGGTTTTTATTGCGCCTAACAAAAAAAAAAAAAAAATACCTCGAAGAAAATGTTCAAACGAAGCAAATAAATGAGTGTAACTAGGTACATAAATAATTTTCTGGAACAACTGAAGCAGTAAAATACATCAAGGATAAAACCGCAAGCGAGTAAATTGACGGCGTTGTTTAACGTCAAGAATTGGTCGATATTAACGAAAGTTTTATTACCGATCGTCAATCGACTCTGCGGATTACAAAGGGCGTCGATATATCTTCCCAATGAAATATCTGTCCCTTTTACCGCGAGCTCTTTTGTGTCTAACGACGAGCTCGAGAACACTCGAATGAAGAATAGAGACGTCTGTGATGAGATTTTCTGCGGAAGAAGAATACAGCCAAGCTGCGATGCGCCGAATGGCGCTCACAATTCAAACTCTTATACAGACCGCTGTTTCAAGTCGATTATTAACTGACGCAAAAGTGCGCCAAAAAAAGAAAAAAAAAAGAGAAAAAAGAAAGCATTCGAACAAGGGAAAAACTGCGGAATGACGAGAAGAACTGAAGAACTAAAAAAAGATGTGACAAATCGTCCATCCGTTGCCTGGTTTGGTGAACAGTTTCTTCGCACGCGTTGCAAGCTCGCATACTAAAGTAATATTTTATTGTATAACAATCGTAATGGAAGCGATATTTGATCAGTCGCTTTTTTTTATTTAACAATTATGTCCGCTTCCATAAACAACTGAAATTGTTATTCACGATTCATTGTTATTTATCGAAACTGAGTATATAAGGGTTCTCACGGTCGCTGATTTCAAAAATGAGATCAGACCTGGAAAATTTTCAAAATTCAAAAACTTTTATATTTTCAGTCCGCCATGTTGGATCCGAAATCTTGAATTTTTAAATTCTGACATCGGATTTGTTTTCAAAGACCCGGAAAACCCCCGGGTAAGAAATTTAAAGTGAATCGAATCAATTTTTGTATTTTCAGTCCGCCATATTGGATCCGCAACCTTGGATTTTGAAATTTGGACTTCGGATTCGTTTTTAGCGACCCCAGAAACCCAAGATTATCGAGTTCGACTTTTCTCGTCTCCATAACATTCCAACAATTACATTTATTCTGCAAAAAAAAGGCATTCTCAACACTTTGTTTATTTATAGACTGAAATCCTAGAAGTCCAGTTATGCGAAAAAAACGAAAAGAAAATGACAACGATGTCTCAAAAATTGAATGTAAAATCTTGAATAACTGTACGATAGTCGAAAGCTCGGCTGTGATTGCATTGAGAAAAAGTTCATCTCGTCTAAATTACAGCGTCTTATATTATCGGTACATCTTTTTCTTAAAAAATCAATTTTGTATTTGTCTCGATGACGATACGACATTTTTTGCCAATAATATATATCCCACCTAAAAATCCTTGTGCTACCTATTATTTGTTCGTCATCGCCGATGACGCGAAGACTCTATATATAAACTGCGTTTGTCCCATTGGCATTGGACATTTCGTTCTTAGCTCGAATACCCCAAAGATAAACACAAATGCTACAAGGCTGAAAATATTAGCTGAGCTTACTTGAATGATTGTTAAAAGCACTTTTCCCGGGTAGGTACGGGAGTTGAAAGACGTAAAGAATTGTTTGTTAAAACGTTGACGAAACGCTAATTGCACTTATTTTGAGCGAATGTAGCACAGCTGATAAAATAAATTACAATTTGTATTCCTGCGTTTAATAAAAACAGAAATCGACCATAATATCGGGGAAATTCGCACATTCAACGATATGTTTATATAGTTACTGTAAATACTGAAAGACATGTATTTGTATTTTCTTTTTATAAGTATGGACGCGATAACCAAACGATTGTATGTATACTTTTTTCAAACCACATAATTTCGCTATTACAAGCTACAAATCAAACTCATGTAGAACAAATTAAACAATTGACCGTTCAAACCTTTTGCAACACCAAGTATGAATAGTAATAATATTGTAAATAGTTTAGTTTTCACTATTGGAATAGCGATAATAGTTTAAATGGATTAAAACTAAATGAAAATGGAAATAGACTCAACAGTTTTAACTATTCAAATAATAAGACTACACTGACAGAAATTTTTAGTTTCGGTTACCGCTTAGTCAAGAAAAACATAGTTCTAGGTAGAAAATGAAAATTAGTATTCTAGCTGTTTCCGGAAAGTCTAGTATCCGTTATTATTCTTTCTCATTACGATCACTGTTGCCATATTTTCTTGCAACCGTTGCGAAAATTTAATGCTTGTGCAAGAATAAATTGACGTCAAAGCTTTATTTAACTAAAAAAGTAGAGTAAACTTCAGAAACTGATTTTGCGTTGCAACAACCAAAAAAGGATCGACGATATCGCAAAATGTTTACGCGTACCTCGTTTTTCTTAATTCCAACAATAATCAAACAGTTTTTTTAACGATACCTGTTTTAGTCAATTTTTCTAGTTACCATAACAAATGACATTTTTCTCAGTGTACCAAACAGCAATATTGAAAACCATACTAATTTTTTACTCCACGCACTAACATAAATAACCATTCGACCCCAATTGGCACGACTAATTATTATTTTCTCAACGATCGCGGAAGGTGTTGAAATTTTGTCTAGGTTTAAAAATTTCAACTATTCCCTGCCGGGTGTTTATCTATGAATAAAAACCGCTTCGGGCGTCGAATTAGCGCGTCTTTGATCCTTCCGGTTGTTTCATGAATTATTAGGAGTGAACGCCATCGTCATTACCTGTTCGTACCTGCGGAAGTTTGAGGATGGGGGGACTCCCCTGGGGGATCCCAGCATGGCGCTTCTCATCCCGGCATGCATCGCGGCGGATCTAACACCTCTTCCAGAAGCCTTGGACCAGTCTATCCCATCATCGCCCCGGATTAACCAGATGCTGATAAAATTATATCGAGAATATTCGCGCCGGATTCGTTTTTGAAATCTTCGTATTGAGATGTTCCAAAAACGCTCGAAGCGCGGTTCTTCTTCCTTTGTGTTTTATTTATTCATTCATTTATTTGATTTTATTTTTTCAAGCTGCTCACTATGTTCGCCTTGTACTCAACGAATTTAAAATCAACGTTTTCACTGGTACATTTTTAATAATAAATATTTCACAACACTGTGAAAATTAATTGGCGGTTTGCCGAAGCGTTTTCACATCCTTTAGATTAGCCATCGCTGAGAAAGGGGCTTTTTTCTTACGGCCCTTTTTTTATTTCGTATTTTTTAACGCAAAGTTGGGTGAAATATCGGCCGACTCGAAGTCTTTCGCTTCAAGGAGCTAACGTGGCCTGGTTTTTTGGCGCCGGTGAGCAAATTGCCAATACATTCTACTCGTTATATATAACCCGCGATCCGTATAGGATACCTATAAGACGTTATGCCGGATATCTAATGTCGCGATGCAGAAACCGACCTGCTTTCTAGCTTCGCAAGGCAAACACTGCAGTTTTTTATCTTGACTTTTTGCACCGAAATTACGACGTATTATTTTATACTCGCGGAACTGAGCCGAGTGACCGGAAAATGAGGTCCGTTGGCTTAATTATGCAACTCTAATGCCTTTCTCTTCTGCAATAAATTTTCAACGTTTTTATTCAGTGAAAACGAATGAAGAACTTTTGAACTCGAAAGACTTCGAGATAAATATTTTCACCAAATTCAACTTGTGAGAGTCGATACAAAAAACTTTCTCCCTTCTTTCGTGCACATTCGATTTTTCGCTCACTCCACGTGTCGGCTGTACACACATATAACGTTTAAGTCACTTCTCTATAAATAAAACAGTTGATCCAATGTAAACTAAGTCAGGATCACAGGCAAAAAAAATTCTGATAAGTTATTTTGAGCAAAACGTACGAAGAGAAAAAGAGAGAAGACGTTTAGAAAACTTGGTATATTTGAATATATTTTCGGGGATATGTTAATTAATTATCCGTCGGCACTTTTTATCCTGAATTTACCTTTGTTTTTAATATAATTAATGCCAAAGTTTTCTCGGCACCGACTGACGGAAACTCGGTCACGTTTTCACGAGGACGAAGTTGACAAAACAGCGTCAACGGCGATTATGCTTCGTCGAATAAACGGTCGCGAAATCCGTTGTGGAAGCCTAACGGTTACTGCAGCCTCGATCTGGGTGAACGATATTTAAGACTGAACTTATCGTGAGAGCGTCGCTGCCTATCGGCCGAGTCGGAACGACGAGCATATTCTCTCCGAAAGCGGAGCCGAAGACAAGAATGTGCTCAACTTTTGGAAGGCCCTGATCCAAGCTGCGAAACTTCCCAAAATCCGAATGACGGTATGGCTGATCCAATTTCGATTGACTACGGAGCAATCGGTTACTCTGAGTTAGAAAAATTTTCAATTTTGACAATAACGATCGTATTATCGTGAACATGTTTGAGGGTTGATAGTATTCAACCCTTTCAGTCACAGTGGGATTACAGTTTATTTACAACTTCAAATGATCTTTGTTACTTCGTATAACCCTAAAAACTCCAGAGTAACAATTTTCGGCCAGAATCATCGAATTTTGATAATTTTTTCGATTTCACATCCACAATGTTGGATCCGTCATCTTGGATTGGATGACTGAAAGGGTTAACCTAGCAAACGTTGTGTGTCTGAAGAATGAAAATTCTGATTAAACTATTTTGTACATATGAAAAAAAAATATTTTGGTTCCTCTTACGAAACGGTTTCATACCAGAATTCGATTCTCATTTGCTACTTTAACAAAATATTTTCTATCCACAATGTGTAACATATTATTTAATCGCAGTAAACAATCAGTCACGTGATTTTATGGATTCAACCAATCTCCATTCTCCGAATGAATTGAGTCATTCGTTATTTTAACAATATCACGAAACAAGTATTTTTTGTTCAAATTTACTACAACAAAACCAAAATCTCGTGTTCATAAGTATATTTTGTTCGATCGATTTTTCTTTTGCAATCTCGAAGCAATAATTTCATTGATTTTGGTATTCGCAATGGAACATTGCATCCGCTCGAAATAAAAACATACTGCAGAAAATTCATCTACAAATTAGCTCTGTTAAAATAGAAAAAAACGTTTCCTCCGACTAACTGCAGAAGTGCAAATTAATTCAACGTACAAGGGAGGCGCAATCAGCGTTCCATTTAGCCCTGTCTGCACGGACATGTCCATCCATCCCTCGCGTCGCGTGTCTGATGCGCAACCATCCACCAAAGGACATGCTTTCACGGAGTAAGGCGAAATGCCGGTGATTGAGTGACGCGCGTTTGTCACCTTCTTTCTACCGACATTAGACGAAATGAAATATGGGAAACTGTGAAGATCGTTTCAACGTCTGTAGGCACTTTCTTGCCGCGGCATATGTCGTGAAAATAAATCCCCGCAGCCAGTGTCGTTACAAAGTGGATTCGACTTGTGTACTAACGGCCACCAAATTGTTTCCGTCTCTCGGGATAAATTGTCTTCCGCAGCTCCGCTTTACGACGATTTCTTAACATCATATCGCTGTGAAAAAATGTTCGTACTAAACTTGATCAAAATTGAACAGAGTCTACTATTACGGAACAATTTTGTAATGGCAGTTCGGAAATTCAACGTCATATAGCGTTGGAGTAACAATAAATGTTAGTGTCATATTGTCATCACAAAATCTTAGGTAACATTGAACTGACATCAGATAGTGTTGGATCGAAATTAAATGTTTGTGTCAGATTGACGTGAAGTATTTATGTTGACATCGTGTAGTCTACGATTGACATTGAATATTGATGTCAAGCTGACGTGAGCATTAGTGTTGTATTGACATCAGATAGCGTTCGTTAGTGTTAGATTGACATTAAATATTGATGTAAGATTGACGTGAAACATTAGTGCTGCGTTAACATCAGATAGTGTCAGGTTGACATCACAAAATCTAAGATGGCGTTAAACTGACATCAGACAGTGTTAGATTGAAATTGAATATAAGCGTTGTGTCGGCATCAGATAATGTCAGATTTACGTAAAACATTAAGTGTTGTGTTGAAATCAGACAGTGTTGAACAGAATTAAATTGAGATTGGTGTGAGATCGACGTTAGTGTTCGAATAACATCAGACAGTGCTTGATTGACATCAAATAATTACAGATTTACGTGAAACATTAGTATTGTGTTGACATGAGACAGTGTCGGGTTGACATCACAAAATCTAAGATAGCGTTAAATTGACATCAGATAGTGTTAGATAGTGTTGAATTGAAATTGAATATTAATGTTAAGCCGACGTCAGCATTAGTGTTGTATTGACATCAGATAGCGTTCGTTAGTGTTAGATTGACATTAAATATTGATGTAAGATTGACGTGAAACATTAGTGCTGCGTTAACATCAGATAGTGTTAGATTGACATCACAAAATGGCGTTAACCTGACATCAGACAGTGTTAGATTGAAATTGAATATTAGTGTTGTGTCGGCATCAGATAATGTCAGATTTATGTAAAACATTAAGTGTTGTGTTGAAATCAGACAGTGTTGAACAGAATTAAATTGAGATTGGTGTGAGATCGACGTTAGTGTTCGAATAACATCAGACAATGCTTGATTGACATCAGATAATTACAGATTTACGTGAAACATTAGTATTGTGTTGACATGAGACAGTGTCGGGTTGACATCACAAAATCTAAGATAGCGTTAAATTGACATCAGATAGTGTTAGATAGTGTTGAATTGAAATTGAATATTAATGTTAAGCCGACGTCAGCATTAGTGTTGTATTGACATCAGATAGCGTTCGTTAGTGTTAGATTGACATTAAATATTGATGTAAGATTGACGTGAAACATTAGTGCTGCGTTAACATCAGATAGTGTTAGATTGACATCACAAAATGGCGTTAACCTGACATCAGACAGTGTTAGATTGAAATTGAATATTAGTGTTGTGTCGGCATCAGATAATGTCAGATTTATGTAAAACATTAAGTGTTGTGTTGAAATCAGACAGTGTTGAACAGAATTAAATTGAGATTGGTGTGAGATCGACGTTAGTGTTCGAATAACATCAGACAGTGCTTGATTGACATCAGATTACGGTGTATAGAAGTTCCTAACGCATTTCTCCGACAGTGAGACATGATCGCAGCCGACAGTTGAAGAGGAACGCGCATACGACGCTATGACTATGATTGACGAATGCATTTATTTGCGAACTAGATCCGAAGTCATATTTCGAAATTTTTCAGACTTTCCGCAGACGGTGCCACCGCATCCTACGGTTCTGATCCGTTTCGGTTGCTGGTGGGTGGACGGGATATATATTTTGGAAACAGAGGTAATGGCCGCTCTGGGAATAGCTGCAAGGTACCGCCGGACTCAGTGCGTGGACATTATATGCGCGTCACCAGACGCTTGTATAAACAATTCAATACATGTTCCCGATACGTGCCAATGTAACATTGTGTGAGTACCCGACTAGCTTTGACACGCGACTCACTGGCGTGAACCTACAATAATAGCACACCTAGAATTTAAGTACGCGGGAATGTGTTTCAGGTGTAAATTTAACAACCTAGGTATTTCATACGCGTTAATAGGCTAATGTACCATTCGAATGGGCGCAGGAAATAAGGTATCATCCATTCAGCTGCACCCTTCAGGGTGAAGGTGAAGTGTCTGAAAGAATTGTCCGAAAGGTCGATGGGTCGAAATCCCGAAAGTTGAAAACGTGGGAAAAGGTGGATTATAAAAAAATGAAAATTCAAAACTCTTAAGAAGAAGCAAGATTACGAAGGGGAAAAATATCGAACACTGGAACGGTCGAGTGTTTAATTTTAAGAGTCGTACTTTTTATTGAAAAATAAAAAGGCGAAATTCATCGAAGCGAAAGATCAAGAACTCGAAAGGTCGAAATTTCTAATCTCCTTTAAACACAAGGGCCAAAATGGCGAAAGCATATTAGCTACCAGTTTCAGTTGATAGATAGCGTTGGTCATTTGGAACTTTGGCCCTTCGGGATTTCGGTCATTCTACATTTATCGGATCAAAATTTTACTTCTTTTGAACTTTTATTTTCGACACATTTTGTTTCGCTTCATTGGCTTTTCAAAGTATTGGCCGTTCTCAATTTTCAAATTCATAAATACCAATATTCTATGTCTTCACATTCTGTGCTTTGTTCATTCGAGATTGAAACTATTCTGAAAAACCTTTCTCGGTTAGATGACTTTTTGGTGAAACATTTATTCCACTCAAGTTATTTATCGAGAGTGAAATTTTCGTTTCACTGATCTTTCGTTATTTTAGAATTCGTATCTTAAAAATTTCAAGTTTTCGGCCAGTCGACTTTTTGGTCTTTCGGAAATTTGACCCCCACCCATCCTTTATTCGAAACAACATTCTTTCCGGCTGAATTGGAAGTCTTATAATAATATCTCGAAATTCACAACTGCGGAACTGTGGATATTTTTTGTAGTTGAAAGTACAATGAAACACTTGGTCATGAACTATGAATAAAGTACTGCGACAACGTTTGATCGAAATTGTAATAATGTAAATATGATCAGATCTAATTTTACCCGGACATTCACAATATATCTATTTCCAGGCTTCTCCCAATTGGAGTGTCAATATCCTGAAGCATTGAAAGGCTGCGACTCTATCTCGTGTTTTTCTACCTTCTGTCCTGGACTGAATATCCAATAGCATGTAAATCGGTGGCAAAAGTTGTTATACCGTGAGAAAAAACGTTCTGTTTTGCGCTTGTTCGATCATTGAAATTATTACGACATTCAATCCGAATCTCGGGCCAACTTGAACCACGATTTTCGCAGACACTTTTCGATCCATTCATTTGGACCACCTCCAAAAACATGACCATGGTGATGTTGGTGCATCGATGTACGTGGGAAGAACTCGTCAAATAAAGCAAACAAAAACAAGAACAAAATAGAAAGAAAATAAACACTGTTGCGTAATTCAAGATTACGACTGGAGGTCCTAACCGTAAAATTTCCAACCGCATACACCGTGAGAAAAATGACTCGTAGACTTTTATCGTACCGTACTCAATTACTCCTGACAAAATGTGATCGTTAAAATCACACATTTGATCGTCAATTTCGTAAATTTTGATTCAATCTAACGTGATTTAATCTAATCGAATCAATTTCTCAAAACCGTGAAATTTTATCATTGGCATATGTCCAGTAATTTTTTCCAGAGTTATTGAGTGCGGCCACCGCTCTCATAGACTACAATTTAGTATCGATCTAACACTATCCGATGATAAACTTCCGAGTTGACGATTAAAAAAAAAATAAAATAAAAATATGACAATTCTAGTCAATTTTAACAGCATAAATTTTTACAGTGTATAAACTACTCACCTTTTTACAACCTCGGATCTCTCGGAGTCAAACCTCACACGATGGTCATTAAACCACTTTAGGGCAGTCCAAAGTTCGAGTGTGTCAAAATTTACGAATTTTCTGCCCGGATTATACAACTCTCGGGTCAAAAGTTCAAGCTAATATTAACGGTGCGTGAAGTACCCAAATCATACGTTGTATCTATTTATACGTCTTGCGTTCGTAAAAAATGCACACATTCCGAGATGTGAAACGGACGAAAAGGTATCGAAGTGTGAAAAAAAAAATAAAAAGAAAAAGAAAAAAAAAACATATTTCGACAAAAAAAAACGGTGAAGTTCGTAAAAGTCGTCCGCAAAGTATTACCGAATTTTGGCCGTCCGTCCTTGAGGGAAGCTAACCACTCAAACGCTGATCCCTATTATACATGCCATGCAGAGGAATCTTGGCACACATTCACCGTCTAAATTCCTCCGAGTGTTACACTTTCCCGTAAATACATGCGTGCACAAAACGCTGACTCGTGTACGGTCTACGTTCTTTTACCAGCGTGCTAATCGCCGGCGCTTTGTCCCAGTTACAATTCGCATAATTGTAACGATTTTTTAAGGGGGCAAAGTACACGTGTGAACGTCGGGAAAGAAACGTGAAAGACATCGGATGACGATTAACCGTCTGTCTTTGGAATACTGGTGTAGTAGTGGAAAAAAACAACAAACAATTTAGTACAAAATTAACACAGCTTACCGAATGATCATTTGTTCGATTTATTGGAACGAATTTTAAGTACATTCTCTTGGAGAACCGCTTATGTCTATTCGTCGTAAAGAGTGTTTATCGCATTTATGTAATTCTAAGTGAACTTTCAAGTTTTATTGAGAAGCGATAATTTTGGCAAAGAAAAATTTTCCTCGATTATTTTAAGCGAGTTAAATTCTGCGAAAAAGTGACTTTTGGGAGTAGTTTTGGATACAAACATCAATCATCGAGCTTGCGTAATAATGATTAGTCATTTTTGGTATCGGAAGAAATTTTTTAAGGTATAGACGGGTAGGTACGAGTAGAAGGTTTAAAAAATGGGCTAGGTTTGAGAATTTAATTAGTTATTATTTAAATCTTTATGTGCGAAGCATTGTTATTGAGAATAACGTGACAAATATCACTCGGTGACATATTCTGCGGTGCTGTTTAGGATCTCTTAAAAACGGCTTCATCCGATTCATTTCAAATTTGCGGAAAGTATTGTTGAATAGTTAATCCTCTTTGCCACGGTTTCAATTTGAATTTTTGTTTCATTATCATCATACATTTTTTGTCAATTGAATATAAAAGTCACAAATTTTGAACGAAGTATCCAATTCCAACTTTAAAGGTTCTCCATTTCCATTTTTTTTTTTTTTTAATGTGGTTAAATTTGGGCAAAGATATCAAACTGTCCAAAAATATCTCCAAATTCAAAGTGAATTAGTTGAGACGTTTTTGAGATATCGTACGGACTGCAAAACGTGAAATAGTTGACATTATTGTCAACAACATTGAGCATCGTATTAAATGATTCTGATAAAAAAAATATGCGAATGAAGCTCTAGTTACGTGTTTTTAAACCTTACAGTTGTCGAGATGTAAATTCGCAAAATTCACTTACTTTTTGCAGCCGCTTATACTCGTGCAAATAAACAACTAAAATATGAAAAATCCTGCCAACGAAGCGTTACAAAATATTGAATTCAATCTCCACCCGCCTCGCTGTTACCTATTTCCGAGACAAACTACGAACATAAGTCATGCAAATGAAATTCTCGAGATCTCGAGGTGATTGATCGTTTGAATTTTTGCTCCGGTGCGGTAAAATGAAATTTTCGCAACGTGCGTTATAATTCGATACCGATGAGTATTTGATCGACGTATGGAACAGCTGCTGATTTCTAATTATTAACTTTTTTTCATTGCATCTGTTGGATCCTGGATTTTAAAATCACCAAAAAAATTAATTACCGACGTTTAAGCCTCTGGCAAATTGGCTTTAGTCATCGAGAAGTTAGCAATTTGTGCCGTTGATTTATAATTTTTGAAAATAAACGGTTCGAGAATCCGGTTTAAGCGTGACAACGACACTTACCTTGCCGGAATAACGCTGGAACGCGATTTGTAAAAAAAAATGAGCAGACTGCACACGACTGTCCTTCATCCCCTGAAAATCCGCGCCCCTCGCTCACGCCTGCGGGTAACCATGAATAAGTGATACGTTCGCAATTAATCTTGCCTTTCAGGCTTATACGCGAACGGGGGACAAGCATTGACCCAAAACTTCAACCGCTAACATACTACCCTACCGGATTACCTTCGATCAGACAGATTTACGAGATAAATATAATCCCGTATCGTACGCAGTCGGTATTTCTCAGGCAATGTGTCAGGCGACAGTCGATCCGGTCAACCCCGTGCTCTTTGAACTTTCTTTCAACCGCCCACAAGTCGCGCTCAGTTCCATGTTCGTCTTGCACCGAAGGGGAAAAGTGGAAAAGTGGCAACCCTTGAAACGTGGTATACCTACACCTGCATGCACTGGTTAAATCTTACGGAGATCTCTGAAAACACAAAGCGAAATCTCCTCAAATCCTCGAAAATTTTGTGAAATCATCTGAAACCTCTCGAATCTTGTCGAGACGTTGGAAAGTTTTTGAAAGCATCTGAAATCACCGAGTGAAATCTTTTCAAATTGTAGGAAATTCTATAAAATCTTGTCCGTAAACGTCTGAAATTTTCCAAGTTTCTGAAATCACGCGGTGAAATTTTCCCAAATCCTAGGAAATCTCGTCAAATTTTGTCAAAATGTCGGAAATTTTTGAAATCCTGTCAAGTCGTTGGATACTTTTTGAAATCATCCGAAATCTTGGAAGTCTTTGAAATTACATTGTGAAATCTTCTCTAGTCATAGAAAATCTTGCCAAATCTTATGAAATCATATGAAATATTCGAATTCTCTAAAATCACACTGTTAAATTTTCTCAAATCCTAGAAAATCCGGTAAAATTTTGTGAAATCATCCGCAACGTTCTAACTTTCTGAAATCACACAGTAAAATTCTCTGAAATCCTGTAAGATCTTGTGAAATCCTTTGAAATATTTTATAACCATTGAAAATAATCTAAAGCCTCTGAAGTCCTGAAAAATCAATACGATTTTTCAAAATCTTTGAAGTAGACGTTCATTGGTAATTTCGTTACTTGTATCCAATAAGAATTAGAGTGAAAAATTCGAAATCGAATGCAACGGATCGATAACATTCCATTACCGCAGAGCTGAATTATTTCAAACTCGATACTGGTAACAACTGAAATAAAACCACTGCTCTCAACTTACATTGCAAAAAATGGAGTAACCAGTACGAATATTTAGCTCCAATTTGTAATTTCGAAAACAGTTAATCGTTTGCGAAACAATAAATTTTCTCTTCCCTCTATTTCCAAGAAAAATAGACGACAGCGGATTGCCGTTAAGAGAAATAGTGTGCTGGTTGTGCGCAATGGTAAATACCAGTAAAGAAGACGAAGAAAAAAAAAAAAAAAAAAAAAAACCAGCGGATCTCAACGCGTCTATCAACAGCTGCGTAGAGTCCGAGGTGGGGGGATCACTCTGATAATAATAGAGCAGGGGTCTACTCTCTGTCTACTGCTTACCATAAACGCTTTCTAATAATACATTTGCTTCGGCCGACCCTCGAGTGCCTTATAAACCCGGGGAGACCCGCGAGGCCATTTCCCGCTGTGTTTCTCTCCGAGGTTAGTTTGCCTTCGTGACATTACAGGCAACCGCTTTACCGCACTGTAAACTTTAGACGCCCGATGCAGGGTAAATTTTGAGAAATTGTCGGGAGGTGAAACGAAACAACGCTCGATTGGAAAACCGACGTTTTTTTTTTTTCTCCAAAGGAAGCAACGTTGTTGCAACATTGAAAGGGAATTTTTATCGTTTGATGTTGATAGAACAAAATGTTATTCTCGTACACGATACATTTTTATACTCCAAAGCTACGAAGATTTCTTTCATTGCACAAAAATGTGTAATTACAACAAATTTCAGGCTCGTGAATCGATATATAATAATAACAAATATGTACCACGTATGCTTTTCGAGTGATGTTTCTTTTAAGGATTCAGGAGTGGTTTTTAAAGAAAATGAAAACACTTGAAGCAATTTTAGTTCGAAGGCTTTATTATTTGTATAGTTTCAAGAACATTTTATAACGTTTTCATTGAAATGAATGACGAATGCACCGGTCAATTTTTATCCGATCGACTTGAAATTTTGACACAATTTTCTAAACTTGTTGACCGATTCAAACTCGTGGCTAAATTTTTGAATTTCGATCCTAAAATTTTTGCATAAGGATTCTTTTAACTATTTTTTGGTCGAAAAATGAAGTTTTTCGTTTATAATCATATATATTTGATAAAAATTTTTTTTTAACCATTAGGCTACGAGCTTGAACCCTGAAAGGTGTTTTTAACTAAAAAAAGATTCTCTGTCTGTTACAAGTTGGACAGTTATGTCAGGAGATGCGCCACCGCAGAAGTCCTCGAAATCGAAGTCATTTGTTACTTAAATGCGCCATGCCGACATTTTGTTATTAATTTCATCGAAAAAATTCTAAAATATTCTTGAATCGATAAATAATAAAGCCCTTGAACTCAAATTACTACAAGTCTTTTCGTTTGATTTAAATTTGATCCTCAAGATGGATATGATTTTGGACCGTCCAAAACTGTATTCCTGCTTGCAAATTGTAATCGAACGCTAATGATAGTAACAATATTTATTTCAAAAAAAGTTATCAAGTTAAAAAGTTTGAACATTCAAATCAAAATATTGGAACAGATTAAATTAGTGTAAATGGAAAAACAAAACACAACAAATTCTAAACTTTCAACAATAAATTTACATCGATTCAAAATGGTTGAAAACCTGGCAGATTTGTTCGATTTCACTCTAAGATGGCTCATTTTATTCAAAAGCCAGGTTTTCTCTCTGAATTTAACGAATTGAATTTTTTTCATTTTTCATTTTTTCATTGTATCCCAAATATTTCACTCCAGAAAATTAAATCGGTTCGATTATGATCAACAAATGGAAATATTATGTAATTTATCACTGAAAAGAAATGAAATCATGCTTTCAAAGAATTTGTATAAAATAATGTCCCGTGAATAAAATTAGACACTTCTGCCCCAATATTTGTATACTAATATCTATGCCACGAAATATTCAGTTTTCATTTTCACAGCTATCTTATTCACATAACACGAAGAACGATTCCCTCCTGCATACATTCACAATGTGGTTATCTGGTTATCGATGTCACAGATATATACTTAATATCGCTCAGAGCTACCGTGACAACAAAAGTTAGGGCCAATAACCTTCGGCAATCCGGCACCGCCTGCTATCGAGTTTCTAGTATTTTCAGCGCCGAAACAGTGTCGGGTGTGAATTCTTTGCAATAAAATGTCAGTTTCGTTTTCGAGTGAAATCTTGATTTAACCGAATATGAGTAAGAACGATGATTATTCGTGTTATTTGAGAAAAACTGATCACTTGATTTTCTTACATTTCAACTTCCAGATAATTTATTTATTTTTTAGAATATTGTTGCAGTAATTGAGGCGTGCGAATAATTGCTTTCCAATATTATAAAAAATAGCCAAATTCACCAAAAGAGGGTGAAAATTTTGACAAATCGGAGGCGTTATCGCACGTTGAAAAATATGTTATTGGTAATTTTTGCGGCAAGAGACGTCTTGACGAAACCATCTAAGCCAGAACACGCCTTAATGAAAATCATCGAGCCAAAAAACGTCTGAGAAACAATATTAAAACCGAAAGACGTTAAATTGACAACAATCATCAAGCCGAAAAAAGTCTTAATATCAATATTCAACTCAGGATACGTCAACGATAAATTTCCAAGAAGTCAAGAGACGTAATATTTAGACCAGAAGAGATCTGAAGAAAAATTATCGAGTGAAAAAATTGCGTCTTAACGACAATATATAATATTTGAGCCAAAACGCGTATCAACGGAAAATTGAAAGGCAAAATATTTCTTACTTCCAATTCTTGAGCCGACCAAACGAGATTAATCCAGCAAAATTTCGACTCGAAAAATTTGAGACAAATACTGGAAAAAAAAAATGTCGTAAAATCTGAAGGAGTTAGTAAAATATTTATAGATCGCTAACAATTGTTGTAAAATTTTTTATTCATTTTTATGTTCAAAACTTACGGACTTACATTGTATATTGGTTTATTTCTTTTTGTATCGTGGTCGAATTAATCGTTCACCAATCAACAGCAAACTGCGTCTAACAATTACGCAATTGGCCGTTCTCGTCTTTTATTATCCGAAAGATTAATCGTCTCGGAGAAATTTGTATAACAGTTTTTGTTGCCAAAACAGAAGTACCGCATCACCTTGTTGTACCTATTTTTTCGTTTTCATTACTAATGATTTTTATGAACAACGATTAATCGGACTACGATACGAAACAAACAAACTAACGTGTATAAATATTACAATAATTGGTAGCGACTTCTAAATATTTTCCCACTTCCTCCAAGTTCTACGACAATTGTTTACCATGAAACAAATTAAAAAATAAACCACCCTAATCAGGGAGTTGGCACGAGAAAGCCGAAAATCTCGTCGGAATACAAATGTCTCAGCGTTGCGTCGAAGGCGGAATTTAAGACGCGGTATTCTTCGAGGCGAAGTTATAATTTTCGAGTTTCCCCAAGAAATAGTCGCCGCATAGTCGCAGCCAACTTCCCCATTCATTGTCCGATTCTTCTCCGCGCGTTTCTCTATCAAGCTTTTCCGCAAGAGTTTGATGAAAGTTAAGCTTGGCCGCCGTTTCCAGACCGACTCTCCTGAGTGCTTTTTCTAATCCCGTCCCAATTTTTTCCCCCCCCATCTTCGAACCTCGAGGTAAATGCCTGCCTCGAGAATAGAATGGAATTGTTTTTGATTCAAACACGATCACCGCGGAAGAATAAAGCGATCTCTGTTATCTCAGCGAATTCTGGTAAATCGGAAAAGAAACACGAGACGAACTTCACTCGCGGAAGATGATTAATCGATTTGCAGATTTCGACAATCCCAAATCCCACACAGAGAAAAACGTCTTGTGATAATAACTATATTCTGACCGGAATGTTTAGTGAAATTTTGTGACAACTATGCGAACTAGTTTTTTATCAACTCATCTATGCCAAATGATCATGATGCTGATATCGTTCGAAATCACACTGAGATCAGTAATATTGAGATAAAATTCTGGATTTGTAATCTTTGGTAGTCATGAGAAATCATTTAGGATTATAGAAATCTTTTTTCTAATCTCAAGAAATCATGTGAAATCTTTGAAATCTTGAGAAATCCAATAGTTAAAGTGTAGTTACTCGTCAAGTAATTTATCGTAATCACTCTATAAAATGTAGGTAATCATAAAATATGTAACGACGGTGCCAATTTCTCCAACCATACAGAAAGTCAAGTCAAATGTATGAATAGTCAAATGTTTCTACTATATTCGAGTAATACACTGTGAGAAGGGATGTCGGAAATTTTTCTATTCAAATTTATTAGAAACATTTGACTGTTCAAATCGTTGATTTGACCAATGTTAGATTTATTTGACAATTCGCATAATTGATTTGGGAATTTCACGCGGATAGATCGCCATTCGAATTCAAATTTCAAAACAGTTCCGGCAAACTCGAAAATGTAAAACGTATTCAACTGCAAGTTTTAATTTCAAGGTCCTGAAATTTCTTCAAGTTATGTTCAAATCTATAACAACTAATTCACTCGCTAATCGCGCACCTTCTTCGATATTTTTAAACAAAAAACCTTCCATTATACCGAGTAATTTAACATACTTTGCTTGTATTCATTCATTCGAGCAGATGTTAATTTTCGATGCAACTGTTAACTTAAATCAGAGCTTTTACTCACCGTTGCTCCTCGTCATTCGTGAGTTGTAAAATTCAGATTGTTTTTTTCCTTTCTTTATTTATTTATCAGGACTTACCTGGAACAGAAAGAAAAAATCATATGATTAACAGCGCAATGTACCTTTTTTTTTGTACATCAAAGAAAGATTTACATAAAAGAATGTTCGAGTTCACTTTATAGGAAATTACAAACGGCATAAATATGAAATTACATACATGGTTATTATGGGATAACAACTGTCCAATTTGTTTGAAACAATCCGATTATTTTCATTATCATGACGTATTATCGTTCGGTAAAATTGTCAAGTTTTTTATTTTTTTTTACTTTTCGTATATCTTGGAGCTACAAAATGTCTCTACTTCAAGAATGTTATGAGTTGAAAATATTTCTGCTCAATGCAAGTGATCTTTTACAAAGAGATTCGGAAAAAGAGTTCATGCTACCAGCTATGAAATGTTCAGCTCCAACTAAACTGCGAGTAATTGTACGCGATGCTTGTCTTTTTGAAAAAATCCGCGCGTGAAAGAACTTCGTTTCATCTTTCACAGCTGCAAGTAGGTACGTTGAAAAACGGAAACTTTACACGTGCAGAGTGTATTTATGAGCGCACCGCGAGTGCGAGGTAAAAAATTATACCAAGGATTGTAAAGTTTTTCAAAGGAAATACCGATCCAGGTTGAGAAAAGAGTCAGACGACTCAGAAATGAATAGAAAGGTTAGCTTGTATCTTTGTGGATTTTATACTTTAATCATTTTGACCATCGAATAAACAGTTTTTTTATTAATCCTCATGCAAAACGAAAAATATTTCAACCAAAATTGAAGTGGTCTGGCAAAACGGTAAATTTTTATTAATTTATAACCAATTGTAATAATTTTTTGTCACTCCATTAGTTTTTTTTTTTTTTTTTTTTGAATCATCATAGTTCAATATATCTTCTCTAATACAACAACAATTTGTGAATTTCTGTTGAAGTTCAAAAAACGTTCAAAATTCAAAACCATTTTTTTCCTTATTTTGATTTTTCAATTTTGACTTTATATAAAAATTTCCAGATTATTTTTGTACTGAGAATGATGTATCGAATCTTATAAATTCAAAGAAAAAAATTAGACTGACTAAGAAAAATTATTAATTAGACAAAATATTTATTAAAAAATTACCTTTCGTCCGTTCACTTCAATTTTCGTTGAAATATTTTTAGTTTTGGCTACAGGATGAATGTTATTTTTTTCATAATTTCAAAAAATGTCACTATCGGTGTCAGAATATCATCATTTAAGGAGCGCCGAGAGTGGTGGGAAAAATGTGAAATAGAATAGAAATGTCTCTTGGAGTTGGAACAGCAATATAAAAAATCGTGGGCCAATTCCAGGAGGGTGAGGGTCAGACCTCGGTCAATTTGACGTGGAATGCCCCATATATATATTTTTTATTGTCTCAAGTTACTTCCAGGGTAACTCATCGCGCAATTAGTGTTTTTATTCATTTTGAAAACTTTTTCGCATGTATAGGAAACAAAATAGTTTCCAATGGTTCGATTATACGCTATTAAACTCAAATATTTCGCGTCGTTTGAATAGCTTTGCGCTTGGTTAACCATAACATTTGATTCATTGCCAGTCGCAAACATCGAGCTGAGGCTTTTCCGTTGTTTTTCGTTGGCTCTGACTCCACCACCTCAAGTGGCAAATTGACTTGTTGAGCCGTTTGTCCTCTCGTTATTTTGATCGAGAACGGTATCATAAAATACATTGATTGTCAGGAAATCGATGTTGCTCGAGTGAATTCCCGAGAAAAAAAAAAGTGGATAAAAAGGATCCCAAGCCCCCCTAAAAAACCTTTCGTCAATTTTTCTGAAGTATTTACGTGAGCTGATTGAGACTTTCGCGAATCAATGTAAAGAATTGTTGAAATGAATTACTCTTACAATCAGCGTGAATGTAAATTTTCTAACACTCGAATAAATTCGAGAAAAAGTTCGGTAGCCAAACTTTTCGAGAAAATTGACAGGTCAATTTTTCAACAACTTTGATAACAAATGAACAAAAATTACTGATCTTAATTTGCCGTGAATCTTCCAAAATTTATTTCCCCGAGTTTTTGAACGAAGTTGTTTACGAATAGAATGGTAAAACTTGCACTCACCGGTGCGAGTCAAGGGTTTGAAAATTAAGTTTCCAGCGAAACAGCTGGGGTACCTGCAAAACTTAAGTCTTCCTAACATTTCGTAGCGTCGCGTCGCTTCACCTTGCATTTTTAACCGCGCCAAATAACACGCAAAGAACAAAAGTTCGCGCTACGGAGTTCGGCCGAGTATATCTAACCTGGATTAAAATTCAGCGGTAATTTCTATGAAGTGAAATATTTTACCCGGCAGTAAAGGGTGCACGAGTGGGTAAGTGAACAGGCTGCAGGTTCACGAAAGAGGGCTTGCAGCGAGTGCAGGATTTTTTATTTATTGCTTTAAAGCGCCCCACGATTCAGTGCCACCATGCTCAACGAGACCCCGAAGCTTAATGAGGCGAGGTTATCGTTCAGCGAAAAAAAAATCCCATCCACGAACACGTGTTTATAGAAAATTTGTAATGACTTTTGGAAATCACGCGGAATTATGTACACGATGTTAAGGGCGTGCCGCGGCCCTTCTTTATCGACCGAGATAGCTGATTCTTATTTCTCGTTACGAATATACCGATAATAGATATTAATCCGATTTTGGCAAAGCTTTGCTTCTTCGTCTCAGAATTCGGGAAAATTCATTGATATTCGGAAGATTTTCAGACAATCTGGAAAAGAGAATTGCGATTCATTACCATTAATTATATTATTAATCATTATTGATATATTATCAGGATTAATTTACAATATAACGACTTTGTTTCGTTGTTCAGGAAACGAAAGGATAAATCAGTCTTGAAAGATTTTTACCAATGTACGTAGTATTTATATAAGGCATTCCAGCTTAAGCCACCCATAGCCGATCAATTAGGGAAAAATGTACACATTTTTGAAAAAGTCGTTGATAATTTATTTTATCAGCAAAAACTTGCGATAAGATTGGAGATATTATTCGAAAACATTTTCAAAAGGTGTGATTCAATTTCAGATGCAATAATCCTGCTATTTTATGCAGAAACAGGAAACGAAGCACTCAGTGAAGTCACTCTACTAAAATTTGATCGAAGCAATATGCTCACGATAATAACAAAATCTAAAATTCCCAATTTTCGAGTAAACAAGCTTGATTATTAAAATCTTCTTGGCGATTAAACTACTCTGCGTTTTTTAAAAGCACCTCGATCCAGTGAATCAAGTCACAAACGAAATGAACCATGACCAACGAAAGTTTTACAAATAATGCGTATCTAAAGTATAAGTAAAAAACTAAAATTTTTGTATCTGAATTCCTAGCTTCTAATTTATTTCCCTGCACGTTAAAAAGGGATTATCGTAAATAAATTCAAAACAATAAGTCTCGCCTATTCTGGGACAGCAATAAAATCTACCCTCGGTTATTTTCTACGAATTAGAAACGCAGCCATTGCGGGGCTATTTTCCGCGCATAAACCAGCTTCTCGGGTCACCAAAGGAGCCGGAAAATTGGACGTGAAAAGGCTGGTCGAAGTGTTAAAACTTCGTCGCGAGTCACTCTCTTTCAAGTCACCCTCCGTGCAACGACACCCGGCGACGTAATAGCATTCTACCACGGTTTTAGAATCAAGTTCGTCGTCCATATTTTTAACAAAGTGGAAATCGAGTTAGTCCTTCCGCCATTTGCTTCATTTCGAAAGACTTTGTAACCCGAAAAAGTGACAAAGCGATTGCAGACTGCAGAGACTGTATGAGATTTTTCATCGTTAAAAAAGATTTCCCGTTTCAAATATTAAAATTTGACTGTATATGATTACAGAGAAATTACGTGACTACTGCGATTACAAGAAAAAAGAAACATATGTAATCGTCGGACTATCTTACTGGCACGATTTTCAAATTTCGTATAATTAAGGTCCATTGAGGTATTGTAACCTTCAGACCTTTTAAAAATCCACGGTATGATTCAATCAAGACATTCAGTTAACCTTTAACTCTTTGAGTCATATTGGTAAGTATTCTTATCACCTATTTTATAACCATTTTTTGTATATTTATAGAAATTATCGACATATTTATATACCCGCATATACATGTTTTACATAACTTATAAGATTTTCGGGCTCACTGATTACGAGTCTGAAATCGGATTCTAGTAATTCAAAATGGCGGATCCAATATGGTGGACATAAATTTCAAATTCGATCGAATCCGGAGAAAAAAAACTCTGTCCAGGGGTTTTTAGGGTCGCTGATTACGAATCTGAAATCAAGATTTGAAAATTTAGTATGGCAAATCCAATCAGCGACCCCGAAAACTTCTGAATAGAGTTTTTTTTTTTTTTGCCATATTCGATGAAATTTGGAATTTTCGGCCGCCATATCAGATCCGCCATCTTGAATTTTTGAAATTTAACGTTATTATAAAAGTTAACTCGGCACAATAATGGGTGCCTCGAAGGGTTGAAGACGGTTTTTTTTTTCCCCCGCCTCTTTAACCGCAATATTAATATTCTCAAAGCCTTTTTTGTCAATCATGCATGCTTGTAGCTGCGGATTAATAGCGTGAATTCTCATTTCGCGCAACGGACTTGAGCTTTCGAAAGCTCCAGGCAAGCTTACGAACAATGCCTTTGCCTGCAGCGACCTGAAAACCCATCCCGTCAAATGGATTCAGCACTAATTGTGAATCGTAATTTAATCAGTTAATTGCACGTGTACTTAAAAATAATTAATAACAGGAGAATCTCGTTGAACGCAACGTATTTTTCTATTTTCAGCTTCGCGTATATATAAGCGTTTCGCTAACCCACGAAACGATCGTAATAAGTACCGTTTATGTACCATAAAAGTGGCACATTGCATGCTGCCGTCAAGTATTTCACAGCTAAACGACTCTTGGCCGTGTAACAAACTAGTTCAACAATTCACCGGACTCGATGTTAGTCTGTCATATGTTATCGACTATAACACAGGTTAAAAATCGAGGCATAAATTGACAGTTTTTCGTACCACAAGCTTTATGTTAAACGGTGTTTTTCCCCTAGAAATTCATACCGATACGATGTACCTGCTGAAGTAATCGGAGGCGGTTATCAATAACACGAGAATATAACGAAGCACCCTTTGCGAATGGCATATTGCTGTATCGGAATCCGGCTGATCTGCATGACGGATAGTTTGATGCTATCTCATCGTGGAATGTGATTAATCGTTTCGAACCGGAGAGTAAACGTTATTATTACACTTATATAGCTACAATGCCAGTATAACGTGATACCTTGTATATAAAGGAAAAATGAACGAAGTTGTTGAGGCAGCGAAAAAATTTAAACGGACGGGACGTCGAAAGACTTTTGGTTACTTATCGAAGTACTGTATTAGTCATATTCCTACAATAATAGAAGATCATAATATTTCTATATGAATTATTACAATCTTGACGTACAAGAGTCGGTACTGTAAGTTTAGAAACAGAATTATTTCCAAAATGGCGATCCAATATGGTGGAAAAAAATCTAAAAATATTCCAATTTCGATCGAAATTAGTAGGCGAAGGTTTTTGGGTCTTCGATAACAAATCCAAGGTCAGGCATTCAAAATTTGTAATGGTAGATCCATTACAGTGATCGAAAATAAAAAAACTTGGCTTATTGTCATGTGATGTGATATCCGAGAGCTTTAAAATCTTTTTTTGAAAAACTGTACTAATCTTCGTTATTTGCTAATACTGTAAATTCTTTCGATGTAAGAGTCTGATACTCTTACGAGTCATTCCGAAAAAAAGATAACAACTCTGCATTTTCACAATTACTATCCGACTTCTTGGAACTCAACCTCGATTATACTTGTATTTGTAAATTTTAATAAGCAATAAAACATACACTGATACAAAGAGTCTGTGTACCTGAAATTTTTCAGCCTCTTTTTACCAATGTTCGAACAGGGTTTATATCATAATGCGGATGTACTCGGAATAAAATCGCAGATATTTTCGTATCACGTATTCGAAATGAAGTATAAAAGGATACAAGTTCGATTTCACCAACCTTTTGGTAATTTATATATGTACGAGTATGTATATTTTATACCGTGATACCATTTCTAGAACTCGGGGTTAATAAAAAATAACGACGATTCGCACATTCGTTTAATAAATCATGTAGCTTTTCAGGGTGAGAGCAGAAGAAAAATAATTCAGATTTATTTCAATGCTCGTACATGGATTTTGATTCACCGTGAAACTTCCTGCAAATGAGAAACAAAAATTTATGCGCATATTATTTATTCATTTTTTTTTTATCCGTCTCAAAGGACAGTCGAGATTTTAAATTTGTTTTGTAATTCATTTTTACATCCCCCTCTTTAAAGATTTCCAAACCGTATAATCAAAAGGATGTATATAAAAGCTGCGCGAATAATTCTGATCGTAAAACTGACATTGGAATTAAAGTTGCAGCTTCGGATAAAATCGTTTTCCTTAAAGCTTGGTTTCATCCATTCTTTAAAAGGAGGAGTAATCGAGCTTGTGATTCAAAATGTTTCGTCCGGCATGATTAATGTGCGAAACGAGCAGTATTCGTGAACAATGCTAAGAAGTCGGTATCATCCGATATTTTTCTCTGATAATACTGGCTCTTTATTGGAAAGCTTTTCCGCAAGCTCGCCTCGAGAAATTCTTTATTTCGAGCCATTCTGTGTATTACAAGTTCAGATATCGACCTTTCCGAGAACAGAATTTCATCAACGTGTAACGGATAAAGAAGTCATAAGAGGTCATTTTAAATATGTAATTCAGGACGTAACATTGCGATGTCAATACTGAAATGATAACTACTGGACAAAAATATATTTTCCTACGATCGATACTCGGTGGTGAAATTTTTCGAAACGATGTTGCGCTGTTTTAATACACCGGTATTTTCTTAGACCGCGATACAGGCAAAATATTTTGACGTATCGTTTCAAATTCAATGAAAAAAAAAAGGTTTCTACATCAATTCCGGAGAAACGTGTCGTTGTAGGACTGAAAATCTGAAAAACCCTCATATAAGTTTGTCGAAATTTTGGAAACCAAGGTTTTCTACAACTCATTGAATGTCAATTGATGAAACGATCTTTTGTGCATCGTATAAGTCTTTTCAAATATATTAAAAAAGAAGAAGAAAGTTTGATTCAGAACAAGATATGAGTTAACTTTTGTCAAGTTGTAATGAAATAAAACTCCTTCAATCGAATATCTTTTTATTCGTAGTGAATGAAATGAGTGGTGCTAAAAATGTAGAAGGATTGAAGAATAAAAGAGTTGCAATATTGAATTTCGAAAAACGCAAAAACTTATTTTACAGAATTTTTATACGCAGAATGTCCATGTATAGAGTAGTCAAGATGTAGAAAGGGTGAAGCAAAGAAATGGACAGTTCAAATTCGTCAGAATACAATGTTTTGGCCTGTCGTATTCTTATTCATTTAGAATTATAGACGATTTGATATTCTGATTTTTTCAATTACCTTTGTTCTACCACTGACCGCCTGCATTTCAAAAATTCTTCTGATAAGAAATTTTCGCGTCGTTGAAAATTGGATACTGTGCTCGTTGTAACAAATTGTTATATATATATATATATAGGCCTAATATATATATATATAGGTATATATGTATATATTTCCCTCGGCAATACAAATAAAAAATAAATAAAAATACAAGTATCAATCGGATGAGAAACCGATGAATCATCTAACCGCTAACGTAATATTATTTCATATCTCTACGTGCATCGGTTTCGGGAGGTGAATTTCCCTGTCAGTGGGAAAACGGAAAGAGAATCAGATATAGGAGAAGGCGCGAATAACCACGCTCATCCCCTCCATCGAATGAATATATTCATTCTCGTGGCACGCCGTTTTCAATTTTCATTTTCGCCCGGTGCCTCGCTCCGATTGGCCGAGAGTCTGTATTCGGGGGGCCGCAGTGACGCGATCCGCGCTCGCAGCGATAGTTATAGCCGAGCCATGCGAGGAGGGCATGTCGCATTGCGTCTCGACGTCACCGAATGCGGGGTGGGGGTCGCGGCTAGAGGAGCAAGGAGAGGGCAAGAGTCGCGAAAGGTGCGGAGGGCCGCCGATACGCGTCGCCACTTGTTGGCAAACTCGCTTTCGCGACACCGTTGACTGAAGATATAACCGTCGGTTCGCTGGCGCGAAGTATGATCAGCGTTGCCAACCTCAAAAATACTTCGTTGGAGCCAAAGTTAAATGGAGACAATTGATAGAAAAAAGAACCGTCAACGTTTTATTGGGAAATATTGTCGCTTAGGCCGGAATCTCTGAAAAAGGTGAGTGAAATTTAAACAACAAAGTAAAAATTATAACCAATTTTGAGGTTCCTAAGAAATTATGCATCAGTTAGATAGCATCTGCAATTATC
Source organism: Neodiprion lecontei (assembly GCF_021901455.1). Classification (NCBI taxonomy): domain Eukaryota; kingdom Metazoa; phylum Arthropoda; class Insecta; order Hymenoptera; family Diprionidae; genus Neodiprion; species Neodiprion lecontei. The sequence continues at coordinate 6,648,244 of NC_060266.1, forward strand.
AAACACGTTATTTTCGACAAGTTATGGTGGTCCTGAATATTAGAAATAAAATCGTATTATTCAAGCCAAAGTTCCTACAAGATCTTTATGCTTACTGTTGTTCAGATTCTAGGATATTAATCCATTATATATTTCGAGAAAAATTGTTCATGTTTGTTATAAAGCGAAAAAATTAGATATATTACGTATTACTGTATTTATTGAGTTTCAATACCGTCAAACAATCACTTTTGAAAATGTGAAATATGAAGAATTATTGTGATGCCATCATAAGAGATCTAAAGAATTGTTTTGGCGTCATTTAAAAAAATATTCGTGTGAAAGGTTGGCAACGCTGAGTGAAATTGGATTTTCTATCTCAGGCTCTCTGCACCTACGTTCACTGAACAGCGATGCAAAGTTTCGGAACTAGCCAAAAATTGGGTAACTAACGTGCGCAATATCGAATTTGCTGATTGTTATTTTGCGAAAAAACATTCCTTTGTTCAATTTCAAGGTCTCCTTCGCACGAGTCACGTAACAGATTGAAGAGCAGGTACGGGATTTGATCTCACATTTCGCTGATACATTCGTTCGATTTGAAATTTTTCATGATACGCCATCGCTCGGATGATGGGAAAGTATACTCTGATCAGTTCGGGCGGATAAATTATCGTAGATGAATTAATGATCGAATAATTTGAAAAACATAACCTCAAAGTCCGTCTCGCAACGGAATAAATGAATTAAAAATCTGTGCGGTATTTCTTTAGCCTTGACTTACCAGAACGGATTTTCCTATAACAACACGATCATTTCAAACACAAAATTCAAATTGATTCAACGTTTTTTTTTTAAATTGGTCGTGTAACGTGCTCGGAATACTTTAATAAGAACAATTCGATAATTGTCAAAAAAAGTTTCACGATTTTTGGGGAGTTTGTTTAACGAGTATATCAAATATTAAAACTCATTTTTACCGCAGTCGAATATATTCCTTTCCTAAGTAAGTTCAACACGGGTTCCGTCGATATTTCAAAGTTTTTGCTGTGATTTTATTATTCTCATTATACTTGCCGTGATATTATCGACCATTTTATCACCGGTTATTATAAATTATTTTTTTCTTTATTCAATCCATTTGTTGTATTAATTTACAATACTAAAGTACGTTGACTTTTTGTTTGGAGACTGCAGTTCCTGGCGTGCTTGAATAAAATTTGTCTTGCAAACCAACCGAATTACGAGAGCATTAATGAATAATTTTGCGGTTGATGAATGTCCTTAAGGGGGTAGCCGCATTTTTCCACGCCTGACTTTCAGAACTTGAATGACTCTACTTAATACTAAAATTTAACTTTAACTTAAGAATACCCGACTCGTGCATAATGTGAAAACATTTTCACGGTTATGTAATTAAAAATTCGAATTGCAATTTATTTTTAGACAACGAATTCACGACCGTAATGAACCCGTATTAACCAAAATTTGACAAATAGTGCAATTTCAATGTTAGAACAACCAAAGCTTAATGTGATCCCAAATATTTGCAGACTCGCAAATGATAATTTTGCATCAGTTTGAAGTTCGCAACGTTAAAGCGGGCAGCGACGAAGCGACAGCCATATTTTACTAGAATTCTCTAGTAGCTATAACAGTTGAAATTTTTATCAGTGTGCAAATCGAAGCCAACGATCAAGGGAAGGCTTCGGGTTTCACCAAAATCCCAATATGGAACGAGGTCACATACAGGCCTGCATGTGCTGCACGCATGACTGGCTGTGACACGACTTTAAAGGAACAAGGTGTTTCAGATTCACGGACTTAAAACAACCCCCGAGTTCGTCTTCCATCGACATCGGAGATTTAGAGTGCCGAGGGATCTCGGGATCCGGTGAATTAGATTTGTATTATCCTTCTGGGGAATCAATCGGGTCTGCACCGAGTGATTCTGCAACTCCAAAACATCACAAGAAGAACGGAAACGGAACAAAAATTTCACGCGGCAAGGTTCAGTGCACGAAATTCACAACTAAATTACAGGCTACAAATAACCCTGAAAGGTTCGTGATCCAGAAGTGAAAAGTCAGCCGCTATTTTCCAAGGACACAAAACGTTTCTGGCTGTCATTTTTCTAAAACGTGAGGAGAAAGCTCACTGAAATTTCATTGAATGCATCGAAATTCATCCATTTCTTCCAATTTACTCAGTTTTACGACGATATTACGACCTTTCCACTCATTCTTACAGCGTTCAGAAATGTTTTCGGCAGGAATCCAAAGGATCAGAAATCACTAGCATGCTTCTTGACTTATTACAAACTTAAGCATAAAATTGAGCATGTCGTAGATGTCAATTAGTAGAAACATATATTTTGAGTAATGGATCCGTACAGTAGCATCAGCTTCGTTATTTGAAATTAGTTTATTCCCGAGAACATTTTATAGACGATGCGTACCAAGCTGATTATAGTCGCATATCTACAAACGAATGGAAAATGTTTTGTTATGAAATATTTAAAAGCTTATCGCGAAGACGAGAAAGGGTTGAAAATTTTCTGTTCAGTGCATTAGGTATCTTCGAATTATAAATTTATTCATGTTAACTTTCCGGCTGTCTTGTAAGTTTCCTTACTTTCTTATGCAAACTCGAGTGAATAGATAATTTCACAACGAAGAACTTTCCTTCCGTTCAAGACTCAGTGGATGGGTCGAAGTATTTTTAAACAAAATATGTTGTAAATACTCGTTACACGTCACGAATAAAGCGGTGGATCAAATACTTCAGTATTCGTAATCCAGGAAGCAAAACTTACACGTGAAGAAGATATAGATCGAGTAAACGTAAATTTTTAAGATTGTCAAAAAGAAAGCTACTTAATGAGTCAAAGGTTGACTGTTTCTAAAACTCAATATCATTCTTGTATTTTTACCCATGACCGTTTTTCGACAGCGTGGCTGAATGACTGAATTGTTGTGTGGTTTCAGCAAAGAGCAGGAAAATTTTGCTTTATCTTCCGAATATCGTGGCAATTGTCATATTCGACTGGAACATTGATGTTGATCAATTGCTAGGATACGCAACGGAGAGAAAAGTTCAAGAAGCCTTTGAAAAATATTTGTAAAGATGAGGAATATCCGCGAAGCGATCTACCTCAAGTTTTGATCGAAAACTCAAGTTGCCACTTATACCGAGTTCCGATAACGAGTTCCTGATGGGTGAACGAATCTTGGCAAGTTAGCTGGAGGCTAAATGTTATGCTGTACTATAAGGTAGGTATTACTTTTCATAAGAACTCGGTATTCGAAACTACTTGAGTATTCGATCGAGCTTTCGATACATCTGGTGAGTGGAAAGCGGAAACCCTTGACGCGACGTACACGATAATAGAGGCCAAGACACTTGAGACAACTATCAAAGAATCTCGCTTTCGAGTAACGAGAACAAAGTACGACGATGATCCTGGAGGTTGAGTCAGAGACGCTGCCAGACATGGAAACAGGGTTGAAGAAGAGACGCTGGAGAACAGTTGACAAGGTCTAAATTTTTAACCATGTTACAAAGAGTCAACTGCTAATGGATGCCGAGGAACTTAACGTCTAACTTGACGGACCCAAAAGCAGACTGAACGAGTATCCGGGAAACAATGGAACCGCAAGTAATTTGGGGTAACAATCATAAACAGAGTAAAGAGAATACATATATACCAGAATGGACGGAATTTAGGCAGTCAAGATTATAAGGATTAACGAGTGCTTGAATAAATAGTCGGCAAGCATCTGAGTCTGAATGCCAATTCATACGGAGACAAAAACAAACAGGATCGAATTATCTATGAACAAAGAGACCAAGGAAATTTTTGGAGAACGCAAGAGTAACTGGCGTGAAAAACGTTCATAGACAAAAAGTGTGATACAATTTTTTGGAGGAAACATGAATTGAACGGTCAGACGAATAGCGAAGTAGAATTGTGAAAAGAAAAGAAACCTTTGAGATTCAGGCTCCGTTACAAAAACTCGTGAACAATGCTTATAAGAACCTTTTGTTTCTGACGATTAAAAAGCGATCGCTTCTTAAACCAGCGTATAACGTGAAGTAGAGAGAGTTTTGCAAAAAGCTTGAAACTCCATTCGTCGAAATAATTTCATCCGTTAGTCGGTAAAGGACCGTTTATATAATTATTTGAGAAACATGTAACATTCATTTCTATAAATACATATACATACCTGAAAATTAAACCTAACACTGAGAAATCTGAACGAGTCGAAGTAAGACGAACTCATTAGTTTGACTAACGGATTGAAAAACCAATTAGATTAGCACCAGCCTTACCAGCGACTCAGCAGAGGGTTTTACGTAGTTTAAAATATTGCGGCATTACAGTCAGCCTCGGTTCAGATGAAAGCACGAACGAATAACATCGCCAGACAAGTGTTACAAGTTTTACACTGTGTTTCACTAATTGAATTTAATTCAAATTGTATAACATAACGTTTTAGTAAATTTCTCCCTTTCGTGTGGTGGATGTGTAAAAGGTGAGAAAAGTGTGAAAACGGCTCCACTTCGCAAGGCTGCAGGCTCGTTATAATTAAGTTTATACATCGGTAGATGAGATCCCTGCAACCTGCTGTATGGAACCTTTCTCTCTATCTCTCTCTCTTTCTCTTTCTCTCTTATTTCTCTTACGGATATTCATTAATACACCGGCATACTCATTGGAATGGTTTTTGAAGCGTTCATTTTTGAATTTACACCGGCTCACCCCGTAAATAGTTTTCAAATAATTCTAAAATGATGTCTTATTTTTTCAGTTTTTTTTATCTCAACTCTAATTCGTGCCCGTAAAAGGGTTGATTTCATCAATTAACCGCTTCGCGGGCACGTTACATCTGCCGGACGGATGCCGATGAAATTTGGTATACCGGAGTTTCTTGGGACACTGACTACGCATTTGAACTCGAAACTTACAAATTCAAAATGGCTGATTCAATACGGCGGACCACAGTCCAAAAAATCATTCGATTTTGGTGAAATTCGTTACTCAAGCATTTTTCAGGTCGTTGATTACGATCCTGAACTTGGAATAACAAAATTCAAAATGGTAGATCTAATATAATGAACCAAAAACCCCAAAATTCACTTGATGATCCAATACTGGATCCACCACTTTGTATTTTGTAATTTCGAGTACAGATTCGTAATCAGCGATCTGGAAAACTCCCGAGCACCGAATTTCGTAGAAATCGAATGAATTTTCGGATTTTGGACCACCATATTGGACCCGCTATTTTAAATTTTCAAATTTTGCGTTCATATTCGTAATAAGCGACTCAAGATATGCTCTTACGGGCACGGATTAGAGTTGAGATAAAACTGTGAAAAAATTATGAAAACAATTTTGAATTATTTGGAACTGATTTGGGAAGTGAGCCGGTCGAAATTCAAAAATGACCTTTGCTCAAACAGTTAAACGCCACGATCTTGACCGTGGTAAATAAGTGAGAGCTGGCTATCATCTCGCTGTTTCTTCACGTTTTCCATTTTTATACCGCAGTCGGTAGCCACACTGCGGATGGATCTTACCGCAGCGCAATATCCCACCTCTCCCGCCGGTGTCGAGGCGTCGATAGAAGTTTCCGGTTATGGTGAACCTTTCGGGGTGTTTCAGACTTGTGCAGGGGTGGCTATATTACAGCTGCCTCTGCCACTCACCGCTCATCCTGAACCTCAGCCCCGCATTTTAATAAAGTCACTTTGATTCGTACCAACTGATCGAAAAACACACTCGAATACTCTTCGAGGCCAAGAAACGTGAGAGCTAACATATGTGCGATGCAAAGATTTTTGCAAAGGCGAAAAAAGGTTGAACTGACACTTGTGAACTTGAAAAACGTACCTACAACAAACCAAGGGAAAACAAAATTTTACTTTCATTGAAATCGGTACAAAATTCTCGGAATTGTTGCAGTTTTGACCACTTAAAAAATGCAGACTTAAATTCTATAATTGCAGTCCATCGATTTTTCAGCAACCTGTAATAACACAGGCCTGCGAATCGTAACTTTATTTCCCCTTAGAATAATAATGCTTTTTTTTAGATATTCAGGTTATGTTGAATTTTTTTTTTTTTATTTATTTATTTTTATATAAGATAAGAATATTTATAAATTTTTGTACAATCTTTATGTAAAAATGAAATATAATGAATATAAAACTAAATGTTCAATTATAAAATGGACAGCATTAGTTTCAAACAATACTTGAGAGACTGGTTAAATCAAAAAGACTTTTCATATCTTTTTCTACTTGCTCCAAAACTCCCGTTCAATCTTTTTCTCTCGTACTTGCGTAGCTCTAAATATACTTAAAATCACCATAAACAACAACTAGTGCGGGTAGTTGAATATTTAAACATAAACACTACCATTAATACACGTAGTTAACACAGAAACTGGAAGTTAACTCTATAGTCGTACTAAGATAACGGAAAAAAAAAATTCTCATAAAATTTACGTGATAGATAGATTTTTTAAATATTTTTTTTCACAGATTCGTACCTAATACCTACCAAAATTCCTATTCAGTTTTGTCAGGAGAAAATCATCGCAGGCCTGTGTAATTTGATAAACTCTCCGTCAGGGTTATCATGCATATAATTCCGAGCTTTAAAACCTTGTAAGCAGTACCTGAGGTCAGGACAACACTGAAAAAAGAATCTGAATCGACCTCTTTAGTTTCACGAGGGGTTAAACAACTTTTTAACACCAGCTTAGACCCTGATACGTTGGTTTAGCTCATCGCGTTTGTAACTCAAATGTCATCGCTGCAATTACTGCTGGTGAAACGATAACAAGAACACATCCTCGTGAAAGCTCGGAATTTAGTTACCTCGATACATGTTTCGTACGTATCTTTCCTTTCGCGGCAGAGAAAAAAAAGTTTTGTATATAGTTTAACTCGTCAATTATTCACACTTGGCATGTTGGATTTGGACCGTGGGTCAAGTGGGAAACACTCACGATTAGTTTATAATTGTCAGAATTTGACACGCGTGGCATGCGTGAGTCGTACATTGTTTCAACTCTTTCCACGACGAAAGGCTGTATCATTTGTTTATTCGAAACAATTTACTATGAAATTGTCAGTGAACTTCGTGTGAAACGATTCGAACTGTCCGTGCATTAAATTGTCTACTACCTTACCCACATACGTTTGGAATTTCAACACAGAATGGAACGAATGACGATTTTTAAACGAAACGTCTCGTTGCGTCGGTTTCTACTGTTCCTCTTCGCAGTCCATGAAGTTGAAAATAACGATTATGCGCCTAATTGTAAGTAGCAAATATAATTCTGCAAAGAGTGGCTTTGACGTCAATTAAAATATTCGCTCTGTGAAATCGGCTTTAAGTTACAGCTGATTCGATTATGTGCTGTGTTCTGACGTATATTTTCTAGCTGTTTATTCCGTCCCTCGTTAAGTGTAGATCTGAACCTACACGCAACATTCTACATTATTTCCTCTTCAGTTGAATTAATCACTCCGCGTACAAGGGAGGAGAACCTATGAAATTTTCTCCACGCATACTTCCCCGTTGGTTTAAGACTAGATGCTCCTCGCAGTCTTCCTTGTCTTCATATAAATTTCAATGAGATTTAGAGTGAGATGAACTTCAGACCTGCGATTCGTTTCCGCACTGGCAAACGAGTTGCGAAGTTTAATAACATTCGAATACTCGCCACTTAACGATCATTATCAGTAACAGCCACAGAAGTGAAGCTAATAGCCTGTCAGGTCAGTTTCGCCTCCTAATACAATTGATCAGAATCTCAAATGCACGCTTCCAATATGTGGTACAGCTAATTGCACCGACATCTGCTTGGGTGATTTCAAAGTGAAAACCATTAGTGGATTCTCCGGTTATTCATTCTACCAAATTTCGCTTTCCTCTATCGATAAAACTTTAATTAACCCGCTCAGCGTTCCACCTTTTTATTTTATAACTTTTTATTTATTTTTTTGGTTCAACACGGTCTTCAAAATGTTCCTAAGTTTCAAAAAAGTACAAAATTTATTCATTTATTTATTGAAAAAATAGCACATGTGAACAAATGGTTGAAATTTGTAATTTTCCACGAAAATAAGCATTTTCTGCTGATCTACCATGAAAATCCGAATGCCAATTTTTACACAACTCAATATACACCCAAGAAAAGTGATAGAATTTTTGCAAAATTTTTCTTGTTTTTGTTTGTCCGTCATATTGAATCTGCCATTTTGAATTTTCGAATTTCGAGTTCAGTCCGTAATCGGCGACTCCAAAAGCTCCTAAATGTAAGATTTCAAGTGAACCGGATGTAATGAACAATATATGGATGGAAGGGTTGAACCGTCCATTATACACGTCTATTTGAACATCCAGTTCAGATACTCAGGCAGTGCTCGACAATCGATTTCGACACGTCTCACAGCTTTGTACATTAAATTAGGGAGTCAGAATCACGTGGCGTTGAGTCTATGCCAATTTGACTATTCGTCTTCAACAAACGTTCTGTAACGACTCAAAACAATTGATGAGAAAATTGAAAAAGAAATTTGTCCTAATCTCAGCGTCATGGCTTCAGTAAAACGGTAGATATTCTGATAATCATAACCTCGTTCTACCGTGCCGTGATTTCTTCAAACAATGCTCGCTTATTTTCCTCTTCAATTAAACCGAGCTGCCTTTTTTACATTCTTTCTGATTCTGGGAAATTCTGTGTACCGTTAACGGCATATTTGAACTTTCCTTGGATGGAATTTTTATTATTGAATTCATTCGTTCGTTTGGGGTACCTCGGTTATTTTGGTTGTTCGCATTTCGTGGAATAACCGCGTCCAAAGGAGAGTTTTTCTTCAGATAATGAGTTTCCTTGAAAATAAAAAATCCCTGTTTTCCGGATTGTGAGGGAGGCTTCCCTGCAGCAACTGAAACCGAATAAGTGGAAGTCCTGGTTTTTGAACACTGCAAATATTCTGGTTCTCGGAATTAGCTCACCGTAAGCCTTCGTCTCTGTGCTTTATTAACTTTGTCCAAATCTCCCGAGAATTCATCAATCCCAAGTTTATAGTAACGCGATTTTGAATAAATAAAACCCAAAGCGTCCGGTATGTTTATAATGGAAACTGATTACTGTATGATGCAAATATCAATTTTCTCATTCTGCTCTAGTGCGGAGATTTTATCAATTTCAATGTTTGACTGATTTGTTACATGTGCAACATTTTATGAATGATTAGAAATAAAATAAAATAGATATATTAAGAATAATTGCACAAAAATGATTTGAAAGGTGTTGAATGATGGCTTATTGATTTATTTATATGGTTATTAACAATTTCGTACCAGACTATTTATAATATAACGAAAAAAGAAATCACGCTATCATCGCAAACCAATAAACCTTGCTTGATAATTTAAAATAAAATGTAAATGGGTTGCTAACACAAAACAATAAGTAAAAGCAGAGTCAATGCAAGGTAAATAAATGAATAAATCAACCAACAAGTATCATAAATATGGATGATAATATAACACGCTGACAATTAGAATGTAGATTTGAGATTACAGTGTATTAATTATATCGTATAGCGAAGGGAGATCAAGTATCCGTGTTATTTGATTCATCTAAATGATTTTCAGTTTTCTTCGATATTTTCTGTATTCAATTTTTTTTCACGCATTCACACACTCCAGCAAAAACGGCGCTTTTTCTAAACAGAACCGTGCCTTGTAAAGTTAAATTGCTCCAACGATGTATCTCATACGTTAAAAAAACCGATGTTTTTTTTGCTCAAAAACGGACCTCATATGTGCCGACTGATGTAGTGCGTACGAATTTATTACTCAAAATGTAATTTTTGACGTTCAAGTATCGAACATTAGCCAGGAATTATTCTAAATCATCAGAACTGATTCCACTCGAGGAATAAAAACTATATTTACATTATCAGTTAATCTTTAGCTGGTACATTTACGTCGTTCGTGCCCTGAGGGTTTTCAATCGAGATTTGCATAACTTGAATGTTCCTGCTCATTAAAAAAATGTTCACCACCTTCAAATTAAACACTATTTTTGCGACCTTTTTTACCTTGTGAAATAGACTTGAGTGAATTACCAAAAAAAAAAAATTCAAGTTAAAATATAAAATTTCTTCGGTGCATGACGCAAAGGTGCCAGTAAAGTTATACCAGCTAAAGGTTAAGCAAAAGTCTGGTTCCGTTAATGCCTCAGGTGGTCGAGACAGCCAGTTAATTCCTGGCATCGTTCATGCCAGTAACAAACATAGGCATGCCTAATTGACCGGGATAATTTCTTCCCCAAGGATATCGGAAACGGGAGCAGCGGATCCGAGCTTTCGAAGTGCTCCCGAGCGAGTGCTCGGCTAGGCAAACCGACCCTTGATCCCGGAATAAATTGACGACGTCCCGTCGCAGCAGTTGAGGATGCGCAAACGTTGTCACAGCCAAGCCATGAGATTGGGATACCACCTGCCTGCGGTGAGGGCGAACGGTTCAACAATGTGACGGAGAAATGAGTGGTAAGTAACAAACCCATTATAGCGAATGTCCAGACACGCAAACTGCGGATGATTGGACGCGTGTTCCAGCAAATTTCGCTACGTGGATTCTGGTAACATAATTTTTATTGCTTGGAGAGGTAGATTTTCGACGCCTATGGAGCGTGCGTAAAGTGCTCCATTTCTCAACAGTACGGGAAAACGACGTTGGCGCATGCGCAGAACTTAAGTGCTTTGTTTACACACTTGGGCTTTATTTTGCAAATGCGCAGAAACGAAGTTCTTGATTTTACAGATAAGGGCTTTCTTTCAGTCGAGACGCGTAATAATTAATATCCAGATTGTAAGCATTTACTCAACTCACTCGAAAAATTCTAATTTTATCCCCATTCTGACAATTAATTGTTAATATCTACGGTATTGTTAAAATTTTCGATATTATTACGGTTAGTATCTGGAATGTGATGATAATCTGATTGTACCAATTGCTATTACTTACTATTCCACCCCATCTTTCTGTCCTAGCTGATCAACAGTGTATGAGCTTATTGTTAATTTAATTGTTGATGTATAATGCTTGTATGTTTTTGTGCCATACGGCTTGTTTCAAGTCAAGGCAAATACATCGGATTCACTCACTCTTTGGCGCCTGCGCACAACCAAAGTGCTTCATTTTACAGACTAGGGCTTTCTTTGGCGCATGCGCACAACCAAAGTGCCCGGTTTTACAAACTAGGACGATTTTTGGCGCAGGCGAACTTCGAGCAATTCAATTTTACACACTGTGTCGTTGAGCTTAAGTTACCTAAGCTCGATTTTTTCGCGCTATCAGTGGCACTCATACAGTGCTTTTTAAATCAAACTTTCCGTCATAGGTGTTGGGAAAAAGGCCTGTATCGCACGTATGAATGAGCAGTGTCTGACTCGTGTGATTACAGCAATCGCCTTTGTGGCTCACGCTGCAAACTTCACACTCATCGGAATTGGACCACTTTCCGCACTCGTGACCAATTTACTAGTAAAACACCATATTAACGGCGGAGTCGTGAGTTAAGAATGAATCGAGCTGAATCAAAAGTTCAGAAAAAATTCAAACACGTTTAAAAAAAAACCTCCAGTAATGTTATTCACGTTATTAATAACGAACACGAATAAAACGACATCCCAACTATGTACTTCCAACGAATCTGAGCAAGTTCGAAGAATAACGTAAGCTATAAGATACATTGAAAATTTGAGAAAAGGTTTTGTAAACGCTCGAAATAATTGAATTCTGGTATTTTTGATCCGGTATAAACGTTTTTTAGGTTATTTTGTTCACGGTATGGATTTCCACACATGATTTGAAATTAATTTCACAAATGATCGTCTATAGAGTGAATAAAAATATATTTGTATGCGAAAATTACGTTATCACGTTAAAACTCTCCCTATTATATAAGGTCAAGTTCATGGGAATCGGATCAAAATGGTCAGAGTTTAATCATTTCGAACAATTTCATCATAAAACCCTCTCTCAATTTTTTCATGTCGCAGCGTGCGTTGTCCGGATTTTCCCAGATTTATTTCTGTCTCGCAGCAGAGACGTTAATTTATTTATCTTCACTATCATTGGCGCAAATAAGATTGCTGGCGATTTATTTCTTCACTCTTTCCTTGACTTTTGATTTCAACGTTTGTCAGTTGGTCAGTTTTCTGGACAATTTCAGCCAATTAATTACGATCCCGTTGATTTCTTTGTTATTCCAAATATTCATGTCCGTCATTATCTGTATATTTTACCAACGTTTTATCCAAACTTCTAGTGCTATTTTACGCCTGACTCTCGAGCCTAATGAATCACTTCTGCGCCACAGATTCGGAAAATTGATTTTAATTTTAGAACGTTCAGCAAACAATGTTCCCTCGATCATAACACATGTGCTTTTACCCCCAAAGCGTGCAAACAATTACCAAAATGTTATACATTCAAGCTGATGGCCGATACAGACGATCGGAAAAAATTTCGCTCGTTCAAATAAATTTTATGTATACAAAGAAGTAAAATATCAGTACGTGAATCTAATAGACATTCATTTGTCTGAACGCTATTGGCTCAAGGAAATAATATTTTATTCAAGAGGTCTAAATGTAATGCCGAAGAAAGTGGTTTTGATTAAAAATAAAAATAAGAATTTTCACCGAATTTCGGTAATTATTACTTAATATTTGTCAGAGATACGTTTTGACACGCGAAATAATTTATTCACCGTAACTGACAATGAATAATATAGTTACAGCTGTACAAAATGAATATGAGTTTTGTTTCTGTGACCGCAGAAAATCTAGTATTTCCTACTGGTCTATTTAATTACATTCACTGGAACTATATTTTTTCCAACTATTGTAATAATTTTAATATCGGTGAAAGCATTAATTGATTTCGAGGCTTTGATTGACAGAGCAAAAATGTGTAGTTGACCAGAAAAAAATACCGATCCCACTATAGCTTTCTGGCACCTACAAAAAATAATCGTTCTTCTCAATCAATGGAAATGAGTTCGATTTCAGAGACTATACGCACTGAGAAAAATCTTTAATACCGGTTACCGCTCAGTCCTTAACTATTTTCATTTTTTACCACAAACGTACCTCGTTTTTCGTAATTCCAACAATATTCAAACAGTATTTTTAACGATACCTGTTTTATTGAATTTTTCTAGTTACTGTAACAAATGAATTTTTTCTCAGTGCAGGATTAGCCAAACCAGGGCACCGGACAATCTAAACACTGTCGAACGGCCGTAGAAGCAGCGACGAGCTGTGAAACGGATTTCAGTGAATATAACGCTGCGCGCCTCTAACACCGAAGCAATACGATAGTTCGGATCGGGTAGCGAAGCGTAATGCTCGTCGAACACTTTATAAACCAAAGGCGTACCGGATCGTGGCGTTAACAATATCCGCGCTAAAGTAAAACCAGTGCAAGTAACTTTCACGTAACTTCCTGATTGTAAAGTTGGCTCAACTTCAGAGTGATGTATTTGATGTACAGAGTGAATTCCTAACGACTGCATGGTCCGTCGTCTGCTAAAATTTAATGCGCACCCGCTAAAATCTGAGAGTTGCTGTTTGCCGGGCTGACCAACTCTCTCTAACCTCAAAAATTTTGACAATCGTCTATGGTAGTTGTGCTCAATTTACAACTGTCGACATTTTTTAGGTTAAAGACAGTTTGATCACCCTGGCAAACAGTTGCTCTTAGATTGACGCGCGTGAGCATTAAATTTTACCGGACGACGGATCATGCAGTCGTTAGGAATTCACTCTATGTAATACGAATTATATGCGTATATGCAAAGAGCCAAATTAAGGGGGCAAACTTCTGTAAACGTACATTTTGTCAAGTTTTGTTTTTTTTCTAAATGAATGGAATAGCTTATCAAATTATCATAAAGCATATCTCAAACTGTATACGATCTAAGGTGTATTGACAAATTTTTTTATACTCAAATATTTCAAAATGGCGACGGTATAACTACTGGAAGTTGACAACTCAGATTTGCGCCATGCAGCTTACAGGTTTCAAACCTTGACCAAAATCAAAAAATCAAAATTTTATCGTTGGAATACATTACCACGCTTTGCATGACGAAGAAAGAAAAGAAAAAGTTGGGATCATATTGAAATAAAAAACACTCATTTCTGCACAAACAATCGGTAGAAAACAACATTTATATATATATATATATATATATATTTTTTTCAAAAAACTTTCTGAAAAACTTTATTGAAATCGGTTGAAATTTCGCTGAGCTTGCAGTGCAGTCATTTTGAAATATGTTAGTCTGTTTAAAAAAAATTTGTCGATATACCTTGCATCGTACATTTTGAGATATGTTTTATGTTAATTCGATAAACTATTCCATTTCTTTAGAAAAAAAAAAAATCTTAAAAAAACGTACATTTACAGAAGTTTCTCCTTCTTAATACGAGGTCGCATCACTCAAATGATTGAAATTTAAAATATTACAGATACGTTTTTTAAACGGTGATCCGAAATTTAACCGATTTAGACGGAAAAGTTTTGAAAATGGCGCATTACGAAATTTTTACCATCCCGTGTTTTCAACTTTTCGATGTTTTCTACGTTTCCTGTGCACGTGGTGAGATCTGGTACCAGTTTAGTCCGCCTATTTGGAAAATCCGTAATAAAGTTTGTATCCACACCTGGTGGACGACCGGACGTCCAGACGTTGTTGGATATTCGTCTCTCAGCAACGCGCAGCTCTCTTCACTTTGAATAGGTAGACGTAAATTCTAGATTCCCTGCCACTTGTCTTCGTGACGGATTAGTTCACCTAAATTTCACCGGCCATTCGAGGGGAAGGAGGAAAGGAATGCTTTTAAGTTCTGAACTCCCCACTCTCACGGGGGGCATCAATTTCAACCAGTGAGACGTAGTGCTGGTCTTAAACGTGTCTCGTAGCTGACAGATGTATATGAAAACTAAACCGTACGCCATAAAGTAAATATGCCTCCGAGATGCTTTTCTCGATCCTTCGGTGAATTCTCGGTACCAAAGTAGTTTGGTACAAGCTTGAAATAAAAGACTGCAACTGAGTTGTATGATAAATTTGTCTAAAATGAAATAAAAATCTCGTGTTCGGAATACGAAACTTGGCTGATAGAATGCGGAAGAGGAAACTGGCGCTGACTAGACAGCTTGGCGACGATTTAAAAATGTTGGTTACCCGAATATCGATACTTTGAATAACCTTGTACGAAATAATTGTATGTTTGATATTTATCGAAGCTGCGAAGAACTCTTTAAAAAATATTAAAATATAAAATACTGAAATTATATGATACAAAAGCTCTTAGATACCGATGCCTCGTTTCAAATCTCTTCGAAATGATCTAAAACATGTTGATTGTCGAATTTCATCTTACGACAGATGATTTTATAATAAAAAACAAAAAACAAACAAACCATTTTTAACAAATTTCATAGAAAATTTTTTTTCTCATCATATCGGCGTCGTTACATATTCAATTTTACAATACTGACTCTGGGAAGGAAAAGAAAACCTGGATAAGAAAAGAGATTTTGTCAAATAAATGAGCCATCGCAGATCAGTGAAATAATTTTCATTGCAGGAAACCGAATTTCGTTTCTATTGAAATGAAAAATTAGTTTTTCGAATTCCTCGCGAGGAATAGTTGAAGCACAATTTGTGCCAAACGGTTTTGAAACAGTGTGTGCCAAAAAATTAGTTTGGAATTGGACGTCGTCTACAAAGGTTGTCGAAAGATATTTGACAGTGCATTTGAGGGACGGGAGAAATTACACGTATAGAACACAAGACGCGGCATGAAAACGGGTGGTAGTGAAAATAAGACGTGTGTAAAATTGTTTCTGTTTGGGGAAAAATGAGGGAAATTTCAGCGAGCGTGTCGGTCGTACCCGAAAGGTGGATTGTTTGGTAGGTAGCGGAGTAAACCGTATGCAGCAAATTGGCATCGTTGCCCTGGTACTATCTCTTTGAGCCCAATGATTGTGAGGAAAATTTCATTTCTTAGAGTTAGGAGAATATTATAGCGGAATAAGTTTCGTTACATCAAAAATTTAAGTATCGATGGAATTACGGGAAATATGATACAAGTCACTTTTTAACGCGAATATATAATTTGAAATAAAACGTTTTTCCGTTATGTATTCCAATATTAAATCTGTGCATCCGGCTTTCTACCGTTTTTTAGTTGGTTGAGATTTTGACATCGATCTATTTTTGCATCGATATTGAATTATACGGGAACAAGCGGCTTTAGACTGGCCATTAACCAGCCCTCGAACTTCACCTTCTCACAATGCAGGTTCCAAGTTCATAGAGGAAAAAAAAAAAAAGAATCATATCCAATTCGGATTTTTAACTACAAATTCAGATTCGTGATTAACGATTTTAAAGCCATCGGATACCATATTACATGAAAATATAACGATTTTTTTTCATTTTGAACCACTATAATAGATCCACCGTTACAAATTTTTCAAGTCTGACCTTGGATTTGCTATCGATGACCCAAAAAACCTCTGCCTACTAATTTTGACCGAAATCGGAATGTTTTTAGATTTTTTTTCACCATATTGGATCGCCATTTTGGATTTTGCAATCTAACTTGAGATTCGTGATGAGCCACCCAACAAACCGACGAGTATCAATTTTCGTCAAAATCCAAATGTTTTTAGTGTTTTTTTCAGCTTATTGAATACGCCAAATTTAAATTTTGCAAATCTGACCTTAGGTTCCTGATAAGCAACCCAAAAAACCTCGCGGTACCAATTTTCATTCAAATCTATTCACCCATTCTCAAGATATCATCATTTTTAGATGACTTTTTAGAATTTTGTTACTGAATAAATGAAAAAAGTACTGAAGTTAAAAAACAATTCTACGTACTAGATTTTTTCGCTACAGCTACAAGACTAATTTTTATTCTTTACCCAGAACTACATTTTTCGCTTTTTGTGAAAATTGACAACAATGAAAAACCTTACATAGTAACCACAACTGGAAATTTCTCTCGATGCCTGCACAAGCAAGAATTTTTTTGTGAAACTTGCCAGCAGATAGGAGACAAAAAATACATTTTGAAAATACAGAAACACAAAACGCGCAGCTTTGACCGCCTGAAATCTACCGGAATCGAGCGGGCAGTTTCACAAAAAACTCCGAGTACAGGATATACTTGGATAATCGCAAACGCCTTCCGCTCTCAGGAGTTTCTTTATCTCTCTGTACCCGGACGGAGCAATAATTTTCCGCATTTCCTCGCATTTCCGGTCGCTCCCTGCGTCCTGTTTCTCCCTTTTATTGCGCCTGGTGTTTCTCGAATTATTTCCATTCCGGTTCTTTTCTTCTCTATGTTATTCAGCTACCTCGGCCTTATGATCGGATTTAAGTACGGCAGCTGCGGTGCGCCTTAAATTCACTGGAGCGAGGAACTTTTTTTCCTCTTCGTATTTACTTATCCGCTTGCAATTTTCCTCGAAGTTTGAACGTGGATACCATGCCAGTCCTATTTTGTAAAAATGTCAGTCTTGTCTACGGCAGATTTTTTGTCTGTTCGAAATCGTTGTCAA
Organism: Neodiprion lecontei; assembly: GCF_021901455.1. Taxonomy (NCBI): domain Eukaryota; kingdom Metazoa; phylum Arthropoda; class Insecta; order Hymenoptera; family Diprionidae; genus Neodiprion; species Neodiprion lecontei. The sequence goes on from NC_060266.1 coordinate 6,665,906, forward strand.
ATTCACATAGAAACATAGAATGATCAAAATTGTTGCATCGAAGCTTAAGAATATCTCACAGTTACAGATTCTTCGCGCAAATAGTTAACCTCGCGATTAAAGTAAGTACTAAAAAGTGAAATAAAAATATGTGTATTTTAAATTGCAAAATTCACTCTTCTCGCCTGTGAGTTTAAGATCCAAATGAAGGACTACGCTTTCGAAGATAATCTCATCTCTGATTTATTTCAAACATACGTGAAACCGTCGATTCCTGGACCATATGACGGAACTTTCAGAGATGTCGACGATTCCATAAGATCTTTTTTTTTTTTTTGTATCAGGAGTGAAATTCCTTTCAATCGTTGTTCTGGCTCTAGGCGGGAATACATAAATCGTTACAACCTTTGACCCCTCATCCCGTTAACATTAATAACTTGACGTGACTTAGAAAAATTAGTTTTGTACCATTCAAAGCATAGTTATCCATTTTTGAAAAAGACAATTTTTTTTTACCGGCATCCATTCGTTCCTGATTAATCTTCGATGAAAATAAGTGCATTCTCGGCTGTTTAGACGCTCCAAGTCCCCTCAAGGAGCACCCTGGTGAACACGCAGAGTGGCGCATCATCCCCCGTATCATCATCTCCGCACTGCGCCAACCCCGGCCAATCGCCGCTTACCGCTTCCACTGTGATAATTATTTTGCTAAACTCCGGCTCCAGCCTCCGCCCGTCTTGTTTTCGCCCCCGGGAACCGTGGCTCAGACCCTAGCATGCTGTACGCGTCGTATGCGTCGAGGTCCGTCCCGCTGTAAGCACCTTAATTTCCACAGCTAGACGCCGCCTTATCTCCCGGTGCAAATTGTTGCCAGTCCCACCTCGGTCTACGTATTATACCGGAGTTCCTGAGCTGAAATTTTATCAGGCTAGCCCGATGTCTCAGCAGGCCCAGACCAGGTTCAAATCACGTGTGTCCCGTTAAAGGGTGTCGTCTGGTGTGACGGCTGTTGTTTTTTACAGATTTTTTGGGTATTTTTTTTTTAAGACAAACCATTGAAATACAATTTATCCTAATGTTTACATTATGTCTATTGACGTTTGAATAAACTTTGTGAATTTTTTGGAGACCTAATAGTGAATATATCCTAATGTATACTGCCCGATAGGAACCTGAGTAAAAAAAAAAGTGTAGACATGATCTCAAAAAGCAGTTGACCGATCCTGCTCAAATTGTTACAGCATCATTGTTATACATATACCTATCGTGTGGACTAGGATAATCGTGAATGCTTTGGTAGTTTTTGTTTTACGGGAAAACATCGCCATTTTGCATTTGTTTCCATTTCTTTAGCTCGTGAAACAAAAACTACCAAAGCAGTCACGATTATCCTAGTTCACTCGATATGTGAAGGTGTGATAAAAATGCTTTAAAAATTTCAGCAGGATCGGTCTACTGCCTTTTGAAATATGTCTACACTTTGTTTTACATACGTGTTAAGTTATACTCACTATATCGTTTCCAAAATATATACAAAGTTTGTTTGAATACCAATAAATGTGATGTTACAATTATATGACATTTTAATTCAATGATTTGTTTTTAAAAAAATAGCCGAAAAAGTTTTACAAAAACAGCCTTCAGACTGGGCGACCCCCTCAAAGCAGACCTGAGGCATAACTGTTGAGACCCTTGTCAGGTTCTCATGAGGCATTCCTTATGAAGGTGTGCCTGTTGGGCCCCTGATCAGGTTAATATCAGCCATGACTGAGTAGGATATGACTCGTCTGGCCCTAAGCAGGCTTAAGTCAGGCAAGCTCCACTACGACGCACATGATCTGACCCTGACTAAACCTGACTAAACCTGATGCATTGCAAGTACCGCGACCAGCCACCAGGCGTCGTGAAAGTCCTTAGCGTTCTCACGAAAGAAGTATAAAATGACTTGTAATAAAGTGCGGCCATCGATCTGCTACATCGTACGAAATATCATTTCGCAGTTACAAACTTTGTAGATATCTGCATACAAACATCAGCTGCTGAATTTTGCTAGCCTCGATTTCCTTCTAATCAAAACAAATCAATATTTCGCTTGATCTTAGAAATCAGCAAATCTGAACAATCGCTGACCGAGTCTGATCAGTGCATCAGCCTGCCCTGATAAACGCCCGATGAGGCCCTGATTCAGTTCTGATCAGGGTCTGAACATCGTTTCTGATCAGGACATTCCGGAACATCACCTTAGATTTCTGGTCAGGCCCTGACCAGGTAGCCTGATGTGGAACTGATCAGACGGTAAGGCAAACCTGATCGGGGCCTCATCTGAGCCTGATGAAAATTTCTACTCGGGTTATTTTGGGTCGAGGGAGATGCTTCGACTCCCGCCACTCACTGCTCGGTAAAATCCACCCCCAACCATTCGTCGGGTTTACGTGTCGTTCGTCACCGAAGCAGCATCCCCGATGAAATTGGAATTGGTTCGCTTGAACCGCAAGAACAGCGCGTCGAAGCTTTCGCTGGTGATGTGTGATTTTTTCAATACTTTGAAGCTTTGATCCGCGCGCTCTTTACGCTTTCAACCGTGGTTGCAGGTTCGCCGAGGATCAATACTTTTGTATTATTTTACTCTGAAACGGTCGCATGTCAAGTGTTTATTAAATTTTTGTATTCGTAAGATCTCTTTTGAAATACAAAAATTTGTAATAATTGAATTAGAAAACGAATGCTTAAATACCGATGCTTCGTTTTGAAACGCTTCGAAATTTTTAAAAATCAAACAGACTTTTTCGATCTCACTCTACGATGGCCCTTTTTATTTGTAAGACTAATTTTTGTGAAGTCACTGACGGTAAAACCACGATTTCTGTCAACTCTATATTGCTATTTGATCAAACATTTAACGATACCAACTTGAGAAGAAAAAACAAGTCAACACTGGATTAAAATAGATCATCATAGAATAAATTCACAGAAAAGAATTGAGAATTTCCCTCAGCTTCGAGTTATGAGTACCTATTTCGAATTGATTTCTTCCCATAAAAGATGAGTGGAATAAGAAACTAAAAAAAATCATTACGATCATCGGAAGGCGCTGAAATATTTCATCATTTTTTGTATCAACCTGCTCATTTTCCATAGCCATAGACTCGGGCGATATTGTGACGGCATAATAAGTTCGGTAACTCGACGTCGAAGTTTTTCTTGTTTCTTTTAATCTCATTTCTGCCAAGTGATTAATTTCGGGATTGAGTTTCTCTCACGCAATATATCTTCGTGAATTCGATCCTCGCGATTTCAAATCTTCTACTACATATTACGCGTGGGAAATTGTTGTAATTTTTTTATCATGTTAGTTGACAATGATCACCGACCAAAAAATATTTCACACATTTTTTTAATCCGTGATGATCAAATGAATTTAGTTCCCTTTTCTTTTTTTCAACGATGCAAAGTCTACAATAATTTTAATGTATTTTGAAAATTTTAAGGCATATTCAAACTTCCCAAGAAGCTCACTTTATGAAATTTAAATTTCAACAAATAAAAACTTCTATTTTTCGAATAAGCGACGTTAAGCGGAGTCTTCGGTGAAATCCAATCCAGTTTCGCATCTTTGATTGAATATATTTCCGAAATTTTTACCGTTTGTCTAAAAAATCCTGAAATCAGAATTTGATCCAAGTTCGAGTTTAACAAATCGTACAATTTGAAAGTTGTGAATATTTCTCTGAATATTTAAGCTTTGATCGTAGAAGGTTAAAAATGTTTATCTACACGCTTACTACCGTGGACTAAAAACTGTTGCAATGATTTATGACCGGGTATTTTCAAGTCGTTTAGTTTATTACCCGAACTGACTGAATTTTTTCTGGTCGTCATTGACGCAAATTTTCTCCCTTAATGAAACCGGTGGTGCAGAAACAGTTCACTCTGGCCTTAACGAGCACGTCCCGTATCTGTGTACGTATGATGGCAGAGTAAACATTAAAAAGTATAACGACCGTGAGGACGCATAATAATAATTGCATGCGGCCCCCGTGCGTGTTTGCGAATCCATTCTCTGTCCACGGACACCGTGATTTTCACCTGGCAATTATACGAACAGCCGGCAATTGGAACGTGTCACCCAGGGTGGTTTTTATTTGGCTCGTTTTCGAATTTTGTCTTGGCCGCCCGCAGTTTGGTTCTAAATAAATGAATATAAATCTCCTCCGAAGCACAGATCGCTATTTCAACCCTAAACCGTGAACTGTGCGATTTAAAATAGAGACGTTTTTACTCGACGTGTTAATCACTCGTGAAATCTGATGTACACCTTTTCGTAAATCTTATCAAGTCTCTTGCAGTCTTTGAAATCTTCTGAAATTTTTGTAATCTTCGAAATCTGCTGAAATCTCTTGAAATTCACTGAATTCGTTTAAAATCGTTTGAATTCTTTTCAAATCTCTCAGAATTTTTGAAATGTTTTGTAAACTTTGAAATCCCTCAAATCATGTGACTTTCTTAAAAGTTTATGAAAACTTGAAATCTCTTGAAGTCATTTGGAATCCTTTGAAATTTTTAAAAATTTTGTGAAATCATCTGAAACCTTTTGCAATCATTTGAAATCTCTTGAACTCCTCTGAAGTGTTCTGAAATTTTTTTAAATATTCGGAAGTCATCTAAAGTCTCTTATAACTTTTTTGAAATCCTTCGAAATCTTTGTAATCTTGAAATTAGGTATACATCAAAACGATGACTGATTAACACCTCGTTTTTACTCAACTTTCAGTACATATTTCGTAGCGGGATCGATTGTTAGCAAAAGAATCCATTATTACGAGAAATCTGTGGTGATTGATTCTAATCTTCAACAAAAAAAATATCAGCATCGTGTATAGAGCATTCTATGTCACCTAATACCAAGTTAGAATTTGACGTTTTTCTGAGTTTAATATCAGTGGAAAATTGACACAAAATTCTCCATTGACGATGCTGCTATTTATTATCAAATAGTAGCATCATTGCAGATCCGTTTTTGACACTTATAGATTTTTTGCAAATCGTTGGTCCCACGATCAAATATATGTATACTAGGAGGTGGTCCTTATTTTGGTTGTTTGACGAATTTTTTTCGTTCAAAATTCAAAAACGACCCCCAAATTTTTTCAGACTTTCATCTCAACTCCTTACGGTGCCATTCGAGGCTTTTTTTCCATAAGAATAACATAGGATTTTATGATCACTTCATAATTTTTCTTTTTTTTTTCTGTTTCTCTGGCAATTTTAATGGGAAAAATCAGAATCGAACAGGGATTTATCAAGTATAGTTAGCTCGTTCCGAGGATATTTTTTTCTTTCTAACATCTTCATTTTTCAATTATTTCCAGGAAATTTCTGATAAAAAATTCTGAAAATCACGTGTTAGGTGTACTATACCTAACCTATACGTGCATTCTTCTCAAATAAAAAAATAAAATAAAAATATCTTTGTAAAGTGCTCGTTGACTTGGCAGTCCCCATTTCAATTCAAATTTGTCCCATGAAAATTACCAAAGAAATAAAACAAAGTGATCATAAAATTCCATATTGTTTTATTCTTATGGCGAAAAAAAAAACCTCGCGAGTCTTCGTAAGGAGTTGGGATAAAAATCTGTAAGAATTATGGAATTGTTCGAAAACTTATTTACAGGGTACAGAAAAAATTTGTTGAAAATTTCACATCCCTTGCGCGATGGCTTAGGGTTGAAATGTAGACACGTGCTTTTGAGGATATTTCTATTTATTCATTAGGAAACAATTTGAGTTTCGTCCTTCCGGAATTTCGAAAAATTTCGTAATAAGGACCACACCCTAGTGTCACAGGGGTTGGTAAATACGATTTCAGCCGATTCTCTTAGCTTGTCTATTGACAAACGCATGGCATCGGTGTTGAAATTTCATACGGAACGTAAAACTTGGCCCCGCACTGACGGGGAGCATTATCAGGGAAAGTTTGGCGTGCGGAGGTTGTCCCGAAACCTGTCAGCTGCAACCCCCGCCGCTTCCCGGATCGGCCCTTTTGTTTTGAGCCCCGTTTTAGAAGGGGGCAATAAAGCCTCGAGCCAGAAGGGAAGCCAAACTGGGTACCTACAACCAGGGGATCACCACGAGCAGCCTTCGGCTTAAGGGGTTGGATGCTGGGCATAATGGTGGCGTGAAGAAAGCTAATTTTGACAGACTGGAGCGCTTCAATGGAAGAGATCGTGTCGCAAGATTAAGGAATAATAGCTTCAGGGAGTCGAGAAAAAGGGAATTATAAGGGATTCATCGATGCCCTTGAATTACCGACCCTGTTGATTTTTTTTTCACAGAATTCAAATGTGACGATATTTTTAACATCTCTCTGCTCAATTCCTGCAATCCGAAGTAAAGCTTCAGCATCTAAAAACGTGCCTCTGAACCGTACCTTGGTTTTATTTTTACAAACACACCAAGAAGTCACAGATCGAATTGGTTCTTCGTCCGAATGTGACGATAAAGTTCTTCGGAAAATTACATTGAATGAAATACTGCTAAAAATTGATAGAGAATTTGGGAGCTTGCGATAAAGTTATGAAATGTCTAAAATTTGGACAAAAAGCTTTCTGAATCGAATGAAATTGAGTTTTTTAACAACAGAAATTATTATTATCGAATTATGACGTCAGATACCTCTTTTGGACGGGCAAACTACTAAGTTATAGAAAAAAACGTTGCGATACTCAAAACTGATGTAAAAGCTGCGTAACTTTAAAGCCGAAAGTTCAGACAATGTCGCGTAATTTTGCACAACTTTTACAATAATTAGGTAGATGTCAAGGTTCGAAATCGTCAATTTATTCTGTTCGAATGATTTTCCACACACGGTACAAAAGTGAACTATTGATTGTAAGCATCATTCGCCTATTTTCGGAGTTCAAAAACGCACTAAATTTAATGGCACTGGAACCCATTGCAATACTCAAATATTATGTATCGACAAAGTTTCCTCGAAACTGAAACAACACGCTGGAAGATAAATTATCAGAACGGATGGACGGGTTTACTGAAAATGTAATGAAAGAAACCTCGTGGGCTTACAGTAAGAGAGACGGTGCTCCGTCGACCGGAATGCCAGAGATTATAAACGCTGCTGTAGCCATTGCGATTAGTGAGACCCAGTACCGGGCAGAACCGTGCACGACGAAACTTAACCCCCTTCCTCATTGTTTCTCGTGCACCGTGAAACTAGGTACACAAAACCATCGTTCGACTCGAACCATAAATGTCTTGGAGATAAGCGAAACGAGTGACCGTACTTTTACACCGAGTGAAATTTTTAGTTCCGGTTACCGCTCGGTCCTTAACTATTTTCACTTTTTTTCATTGCAATTTCATGTTTCATTGCAAATTTGAATTGATCATACTGAATGAAATACGAATCACATTTTCATTTTGTACAGTAAGAAGAGAGTACTTCTTATCGTGGTTTATTTTGTTCTACCCTTACAAAATCCATTCCGATGTGCATTTTATTTTATCCGAATTACAAAACCATCTGTGAAAAGTGGGATTATTCCGTGGCACGTGATGGGAAAAAAAAAAAAAAACCTGGGTATGCATTCGTTGAGCAGACGTGTGATGGTCGGTAACGGAATAGAAAATGTGCAATGGTGGTAAAGCGGACGATGCGACAATCCGCAATCGCATTGCGGATTTTACGGTTTAAAGTAAAAGATATAGGATTCATTAGCTAGCTACATACGGCTTCGCGAAGCTCGTATAGTCCAGGAAAATAGATGGTATAGATAAAGGTATCTACTTGAAAAGGTCGTCCGCAAGTTTCAAGCGGTTGAGCTAATATATATATTATATATCCATTTGTTACGCGCGACTGCACATCGCGAATTCTTGTGCGATTCAAATCGTTCTCCGACCCGAGCCACGCATAAAATAATTTTCAAGTCCATTGGAAACAATCATTCTTAAGGCGATGATAAATCATTCATAAAAGAATTATCCAAAAGCTTAAAAGTATCTTTTAATTATTTGCATAATTTACATAATCACTCGTCTTAGATTTCGCTGATTATTTTATAATACGGAGTATACACTATTCACAAGGATTCATTAATAGGTATATCATCAGGTTATAGCTTTGAAAAATTCTTAAAATAAAGAGTGAGTACGAAAGATCCAGCTCGCGAAGAATAAAAATTGTATTTTATAGAAGGAGTGAATTAAACAGACTTTTCGCCCATATCACCATATTCATAAAACTTCGCGAAGTTGGTGATAAAATATTTAACAAGTGAAAAAATGACAATAAACACAAATTAATAAAGTTATTTTCACCCACGTTTGCGCGTAAAACTAATACTTCATCCCGACGAAATTTATTACGAATTCGAATATGCAGCAACAAAAAATTGACAGACATTTTGACATACTTGTATTCGCGATACCGTGATTTAATTTATACCGATACCTGTACAGAAGAAGAATTCGGTGCTTTCGTGCGGAGGATATAATTTCGCGGGCGAATCATCGTGAAACTTGAACAATTTAATAGATTAGAAACTAGTTAAGCGGCGAGCTGCTGCTGCTGCTGCTTCTGCTGATGGTTAAAGTAGGAAAATGACTGTTAACTTAGCTGCAGTGGATCTGAACTGTAATTTATTCGAGACTATAGAAGCCACGTCGGGGAATCGCATGTCAGCTATTCATTCTTCACTCGCCTCTAGTTTCGCTCAGATTCATACCTATGATTCATATATAAATATATATATATATATATATATATATATTGTATACATATAGCATATAATATATATTTCGTGTACCGCAGGAACTTTTTAATGGCATCAACTTTGTGCTGGAATTAGCCACGTGGACGACTGGTATCGGGTATTGTTTTCTGAAATGAGAACAGCTACTCGAATCTTAAACCATAATACGGACTTCACGTTATAAGTATATGTATGGCTAAACGTCTACGTGCCTGGAAATTGCTTACAGATTCATAAATTCGAGCTTAACCAGTGAGAGAAACGGGAAACGGGCTCTGCTGGTTAAGTGAAATCAACTTCAAAGTCACTTGCCCAGTAGGTTATACTTTGGAGCGTTAGATTCGTCAGGCCTTTACGTGAAGTCAATTTGCTTCGTCCTTTTGATCGAATTCAACGGAAATCAAACATACTTCTTAACAGATTTTCACTTGCTGTTACTGTTATGATATCCACAAGTTATTCAAAGTTAAAAAAAAAAAAATAAGGTTGTTAATGATCGTTTAAGACGATAGACCAGAGAAGGAAATCGGCAACTCGTTTTAAAAGTATCGGCAATACATTCGTATATGTTTTATTTGGACAGCCAAGTGAGTTTCCTAACAATGAAGGCATGATTGCAATTTGTGAGAAATGTCACACCGATGTTTGTCTCGTCAGTTATCGTGATGCAGTATCAGTTTGCTGTTAGTGACACGTCGCGTATTGTCGAGACTCTGACTTGTCTGCCCCGGAATTGAAACGAACTTTGGAGGACAGGCGATGACGATGTCCTCAGAGTGGCAAGTTCGTGGAGAATTGTGACAACTTTGATAGTCAAAGTATAAGGTGGTCTAAGCAGTGCAAAGATAAATTTTATTTCGGAAATTCGTGTCGCGTAAATTCAATTGTTACCATTCCAGATTTCAACTCCTTTTTACAAAAGACTCTCATGGTTTGTGCAGTGGATAAAGTTCGCCTGATATAACTGAGTTGAAATAGTCAACAAGGTATGGGAAATGAATATTCGTTTTATACCGGTAGAAACGAAATGCTAAATTTCATACTCAAACATACCAAATTTTTGTTAATTATAACGCATGTCTGTAAAAGTATTCTGCATAAGCTAATTTCGTCGAACATTCATTTTTTATTATTGAGTTAGACCGTTTTATACACGCGCAAAACTTTTTTAAATAAAGTCTACTACCAAGGGGAAATTAACTCGTTGGATTGAATTAACTGAGAAATAACTAAATTATGTCAAATTAAGTCAAGTTTGTTTTAATTAGTTTGGATTTCTACCAGAGTTATCTGCTTGGGGAGAAAAGAAATTAAATTGAAATAAAAAAATTAAATCAGGTAGAAAAATTGATTTGAATTAACAGGAGATATAAGAAAAATGAATTGTAATTTTTTAAAACTCACTTGAATCGGAATGAATTGAAATGAGTCGAGTTGAATTAAAGAAATTCATTTTAATTAATAAAAATTGATGTAAAATAAAAAAAAACTAAATGAAATAACATCAATTAATTTCAATAAGTTGGAATCAAAAAATAACTGTGACGGTCAATCTAGAGTTATTTCTCTCTTATTTTTTCAACTAATCTAAAATTTAATCAAACACACTGGATCGAAAATAACAACAATGCGTCGATACTGATTGTTCCAAGTTATATTTATTCCATACTAGTTCGTGGAAATGTTACTTGGGCAATTAACATAGGTATAGTAAATCCGCCTACATTTATACAATTCGGTGTACATTTTAACGATATCCACCTGCACGTATGCAATTCAGGGTAAATTTTACTCGATCGTCATTTGTCTCGAGGTCCGCGATTGGACAAAGTGAAGAGGTAGTTAGCCAATCGCAAGTAGCGAGACAAACGTCGATGTGTACTCTGAATTGCCGAAATTCAGGCTGATTTCAGTAAAATGTAATCTAATTGATATGAATTCTGACAGATTTGACCTGCGTTAAATTCCGCATGCGACGTATGAAAGAATGCAAATACAATTCAGTTTCATCTTCTTCAACGAAACATAAAAAATACTAATATATTACATCAGCATTTATATTTCTTCTGCGATTCATTTTTTATTCCTAATCGAAATGAAAACGATTACTCTGACTGTTTTACATCCGCAATTAAGTGTCACGTGTTTCTGTCTGGCGCTTAAGGCCATTTTCGCACCCCGTCAGCTTTCGCGCCATCTGGATTGGACCGTTACGCATAAACCGCGGAGCAAGAGTGTAGAAATGACTCTGCGAATTTCCTCTTTCCCAAGTGAAATACGGTCCGGTCGCCTTAACGCAGGTATTTCAGCACATTCCCGCGGCCCGATTCAGGAGAGATAGCCAAGAGTTATAAACTTGCAAATCGTATAAATCAATATTTCAATATGTGTTGTGGGTTAGGCCTACAGGTTGCCGCTGCCCGTTGGCAACAAGTGACCGCCTGCTACGTAATGTACAGATTTCTGTTTTACCGGCAAATGTGGACGGCCGCGTAAAGTCGCCGCTTGCACTTGAGATGCAAATATAAATATTTTCATAAGAAGAGCTAAGCAAAACAAGTATCTGCAAACGGCGGTGTTTTCTGAGGCTAATGAGATGCCTCGCAATAATAATAGTTTAAACTAGAGATGTAAGCGGTAAACGTGACCGGTAAATTTACCATATTTTTACCGACGCAAAACTGGTAACGTAACTGCGAATAAAATTACCACATTTGTACGTCATAAAATATGAACTTGATCTAAGAAAGATATTCTAAGCAAAACTAAGAGACGAAATCTAAGAATTGTTTTTTTTTCTTTCTTTTTTACAATGAAACTATATTAAATTTATCAATCAAAATTCATAATTGGCTGTCAATTTTATATTGCTTTCTACTGAACAAAACGAAAATTTTGATTATGGGAGGCGAAAACAAATGACGCGCTACTTTTATCTAGTTGTAATAACAGTCACTTTATTGAATAAAAAACGTGAGCGATATTTTTGCATTTAAATAGGTGATGTGACAATATTTTTACCGTCAAATGATCGAAAGTAAAATTGTTACTTTTATTTCACAAACCAAGAGTAGATGAAATATAATTAAGTCAATTTACGATAAAATTACGATATTTTTTTAGTAATTTTACTGAGGATCGTAACAACGGTATTTTTGCATGTCTAGTTGAAACTGCACATTATGCAAGCTTTCAATTCAAGCTCAACTACGATACTGTATTTAGACGGTATAAATGTGAATATTTATGAGGGGTGCGCGTATTGTTGAGTGGAATCAAACAACCTCCTATCTACGATGAATTAGCAAAAGAGTCTCTCGTCTGACAATGAATTTCGTCAAATTTTCAAAAATATGCCATATTGCTCCGTTTATTGGTTTACTTTTGCCGCAAGTTACCGTACGAAGCCTTCTGTGTTAACCAAGCCAATTTCTTCTTTCAGTGACTCATCGATTTACACGAGGCTCAAGTATGCTGAAGAGCTTCTCTTGGCTTGCGTAGACTTATTGGTATAAATATACTTTCAAGGTGTACTTGCCGCATCTGCTGATAACTTTGCAAGCTAGTCGCAAAGAGGTGTTCAGAATAATGTAGAAGGTTCGAAAGGATTTTTCTAAGTCTCACAGCACTTGCAAACCAGTGAAATTTGTTTTCACGATTATTCAAAAGTCCTGAGGCTTCTGGCGCTTTGAATTACGATACAATATTACGAATATGCGAGTGGTTAAATAATATTTAGATACAGTACTAATTGAATCTCGTACCACTTTTGATTAGGCTCAATTGCAATTCCGTTCCCTGAAGAGTTGAAGATTTGATTTTCGTCTTGATTATATAGGAGGAAATTATTCATACCGCAGTCTGTGTTTACCGTGACAAAACGGATTGGAAATGAATGAGGATTTAAAAAAAAAAAACCGAAATCGTTGCCATTTTGGGGTTTAATATCTGCAAGTGAACTCGATCTATTGGTGAATTTATGAGGCTGGTAAATTTCAATACGAAATTCAGAGCGAAACACGAGATGTAATAATCGCGAAAAACGCGCCGCACTGGATATTTTCGAAATATTTAAAACATCATCACACACCATTTCTAAAAACTGCAAGTATCGGAACACCTTTGGCCTTGATCAGTGACATTTATCCGGGGTTAAATTTACGGGTCAAAACAAAACTATATGATTTTTTTCACACCGCGTAAAGGTTTTAGAAAATAAAGTTAGTCCCTTCTCATGTATCAAGTATAAACTTCGTCGTATACATTTCCCTCTGTATCTCACGATGAAAAAGCTCAGCGCTACGAAATAATTAAGTAAACAGTGTTAACAGAGGCAGCCAACTCCGAGATTGTAGGGAAAAAGTTCTTCCTGACCTGCAGGAAAGGCTATATTTCGCTTTGTGTACGTATGTATACATATATAATATCATACATTTATGTATGGTAAAAGAGTTAACACCGGAGGTGAATTTTTCTTAGTAATATTTTTAGAATAGTCAAGTCTCATGTTTAAAACATTTTGCAGGAAAAATGAAACCACGCTTCGTAAGGTAGAAATTTTGTGAGACTTTATGTGTACGGTTAAATTACATTCCTCATCAATTTCCGGACGAACCAGCGAGTGAAGGAAGTAGCTGATCGATGAAGTTTGACGACGTAGTAGAACATTGAGGTCCGATGATCTATATCTTTCTAACAAAAGTGCAGTCGCCTACAGGATTTCAGAACACAGAATGCATGGAAAATAATTGCACCATTGTACGATCTGTGACCCGCCGTCGGCGGATTAATAATATCATCCATGTTGAGCACCCTTGCACGGGTTTACAGAGGGCGAAGAAGAGTTTGAAAGCGAGAAAGGGAGGAGGAATTTTACGTGTGTGTAACGGAATGCGGATGTTATGCTTGCATAGGCTCCGCGTCAAAGTGGAATTAAAAATTATCCCCCAACGTTGAGCAGCGGAAAGATTTCAGGCACGTTGAAAGCTACTGCACACGTGTGGCTCATCACGGAAAAATCTGTCAAGTGTAGAGTAACCGGTTATAGCTTTTATCGAAAACCTATAATCCCATCGGAACTGGTCTCAAAGCGATTCATCCAGGTAACGCGAATAGTACAGGTAATTTTCTCGTTATACGACGAGCTCCACGTGATTTCGATATTGACGTACACGAGTTATCGCAGCTGAAGCATTTAAGTATACTTCACTTTTCCAACGACATGCTGAGAGAAATTTTATTTGGTCTCATACGGGATGTATTCGCGTATCACAATATGCTGGGTTGCCTACCACTGAGGGGAACAAATATCGGTCAAACAGAGCTACCGAGTTATCGGTAGGTAGTGCATTCAAAGTCTTTGCGAGTGAGCTGGAACTGCTGGTATTGTCAAATTGCGTGGATTTGCCCAAGCAGTTGTTTCCTTGTTTAAAACCCACGCTGAAGCATTCAGTGATCACGTTCCGAAGTCTTGGCAGGTCTGTTTTACCGATATTTGTTCCCCTCAGTGGTAGGCAACCCGTCATACTGCGGTGTTCACTTGAAAACACTGTTTATAGTTACCTGATAAAAAAATTCAGTGAAATGGATTTCGTTACAACGACGATTTACGTATTGCCGAAATTAAAAAAAAAATGCAATAAAAGTACATACTATTTTGGTATTAGCACATATTTGATTTTCTAGTTATATCGTGTACAAAATTCATTTTCATTTCGTAACCAGAACCGTACTTTTCGGTTATGGCAAAAAGTGGGAATAGTCACGGTAACCACATCTACGAAAATTCATCTCGGTGATAGTGACGTTTACTATGAGTAATTATGGCCAGGCATTAACCTGGGTCAATTTTTATATCGAAAATAAGAGACGTAATATATTGGCACGATCCGCGGAATGGTATTTTTCCAAAAGAAAAGGGAGGCGGGTAAAACGAGAGCGTAAATTGTCAGCACTGCAGGATACGATGAGATAATGGATATGTCAGATCGTAAATAACGCAAATCCAGCTGCTAGATAACGGGGATTTCCTTTGATGTAAAAATAAAATCAATAAAGCCTTTAAAAAAAAAAAAAGAAAAGCAAATATTCCGCGAAATAAAAAAAAAAGTTTGTTTTCCTGCAAGATTGATCAATTTATAAAGTGGATTTGGCGCTGTTACCGAATGCCGATTTGGCACCGGTGACTCCGGTTATCGTCGTGGTTGAAAATTGGCACCGCAAACACCTGGGATTTTCCTAGGATAGTAAAAATTCAGTTTAGCAGCATGGAAAACTGATAGATCGAACAAACGCGCGATGTTGCCACCCGATAAATTGAATGTGAGAAAAACAATTATTCAAATAACCAGTCGTTATTTTATCGTAATGAGAATTTAGTTCAGGTAAATTTTACAAATATTAAATCACAGAAAACATTGCAAAAGTTGTCAAACTTTCATTTTGCACCATTAAGTCACATGTGCAGTTGACCAAATATTACAGCAAAAAATATCTTGCATGTAATTGTAATCGCTTTTGATTAATTGCTGATCGAAACTTTGGCTAAGATTAGTAATGATAACGATTGCAAAAAAATTAATACATTACGATTATCCAAGAGAAAATCTGGATCTTGAGTTTCTTGATCGATAATTATTTTAAGTGTTTCATTTTTCAAATTAAAAAGTTTCACTGATCAGATCAAACGAACGGGTTCATCTTGGCGATTCTGCTAAGTATGCATCTTGAAAAAAGTGTGGAAAACTTGAAGTGGATTACATACAATAAGTGCCGCAGGATCTTCCTGCAAAAGACTCAAAGAAAAAAAAAAAAAAAAAAATAGTTTGCTCTACGATTCTGGAAGTAAGAAATATTCACGGACGAGCTCTGTACGTAAAAGTAGTATAATTTTGCAAATTATAATCAGCTTCAACATCCTGTAATGAATTGTTGAACTTCCGAAACTAGGAGGAAAATTTGTACAGCGAAAGGTGTGTAGATAAAAGCAACTTTGTTTAACGCAATAACGAACTGTGCGTATTTGTATATCCCGCATGTTTGCGTGAGTAATATTAGTCAAGTTTACCGATTAAATTAAACATTGAATGATTTGCCCGTTTGTTCTGATTAAATTGGCCTCGTTAAGGTCCGCGAGAGAGAAACGCGGAAACGCGTTCCCGATAGCTAATATGACGACGACGGTTTTGTCATACAAGCGCGATTAATGTGAGGACATAGGTTTGAATAGGCGAGCAAATCCGGTACCCCCGAAATTTATTCAACGCACGCGTCCCGTTAAGAAAATTATATGATATACACCATCGATTTCTGTCAGAGAAGACTCGGCGTCGATTCAATAACGCTAAAAATCGTTTCCATGGGGTTGAAAGGTAGTATGTCAACGCGCATAATAGAAGGGTGAAAATTTGGACTTTTTACGCAGCAGTAAATGCAATTCGTACAGAATGCCGAAATGTATAGGAAGATAAAGTATACGAAGCTTTTATTATTTTGTATTTCGTTTTTTAAATCCTTTTTATACACAATCAGGGTAGATATTTAAAGGATCGATCTCGATTTTGTTCCGATTTTTTAAATTTATTCGAGTTTTTATTGATTCGGCAATTTTTCAGATTTACGTAACTTGAAATTTGCATTACGTATGTTACAAAAAAAGTTTCTTCACGCGAACATTTTGCAGCAATTCATGCCCTTTATGGTGGTAATTAAAAAAAAAAAGTTAAATTCATGTTAAAGCCTAAATATAGAATCGTCAAAATGAATGAAAATTTATCAAGCTAAGACATACAGAATCATTTACAGTTTTTGACGATTCAATATTTTGGATACTTTATGATAAGATACAAATCTGAAGAAAATTAACCACACTAAAGGCGATAAGAAAATTAAATTGGCATAATAATGCCCAAAAGTTATCAATATATTGTTTAAACAAAACATTGTTCAACAAATTTTGAGGAAATATTTTTACTTGTCACGTAAAACGAATTCGTTGATTTTTCTGAACGCACACTAATTTTTAAAGAATTTTCTCATTAGTTGGAAATTTCTGTTTTCGAAAATTTGTAAAGGCTATATTTACGAAACTATTCGTTCAATGAACCGGAAACTTCTTAGTTGTAATGTACAACGTTTTTACGAACACGTATTCAAAATTCGCGATTTTTCTTTCACTTTTCAAAATTAAAAATTTTTTGGAAAACCGAAATTTCAAAATAATGAGAAAATTTGTATAAAAATTCATGTGTATTAAGAAAAATCAATGAATTCATTTCACATACCAAAAAAACAAAACATTCTTTAAAAATTTGTTCAACAATTTTTTGTTTGAACAGTTTATCGATAACTTTTTGGCAATATTATTATTCAGATTCAATTATCTCGTCGTATTTTTGTCCTTGACTTTTTCCCGATTTACATCTCATCACAATGAAATGTGCTGTTAGTAAATCCTTAAAGGGAGTGACGTTTCAGCCAATGGGTCACGCCGTAGAGCCGCAAGTATAATATGCCAATTCCAAATCCTGATCCGATGTAAATTGCGTCGCTGGCGATTGACGTATATAGCCAAGTCCCAAGGTCTATATTTGCAAACCAATCTAGCCAGCGGTAGATGAAAACGCGTTTCAATTACCGATCGCCTTTAAATTCCCCTCACAAATTCGAATTACAATCGCTGTAGGAAAACCCGTCAAAACTTTGCACGGAATGGCGAATCAGCCATAAATATTCGTTCCCTTCGCGTCGATAAATCCTGGGATCGAATGACCGATGGGACGCCATAAAACAATCCGTACTTCCCATGAATTCAACCCCTTCAGTCACGGTGCGATGCTCAGCGTCCCGTCTCAAAAATTTTCATATCCTAGCCTTATCACTACATAGTTATATTCGTCTGTAGTTTTTTTTTTTTCTTTTTTTTTTCTTATGGTACTCACAGGGTTTTTTAATTTGCGAACTATACTTATCGTGTAACGAAATTAATAGAAAAATGATAACACGCAGGCGAAAATTCGGTGAAGTATTATTGGATTTTATTTTACTCAAGAATTTTTTTTCATTTTTATTTATTTTTTTTTTTTTTTTGTTTACTTGTTCGTAGACTCTCAAATTTAACAACTTTGATTTTTCATAACCCTTTTTTAGAACATTACTTATTTATACATGCATTCCACTCGTGGATAGAAAATTTGTCCAATTTATGTAATAGAAGTCATTTTTCGTGTATAAATGAAAGATATGAGAAATTATCGTTTATAATCAAACTGACGACTTCGCCTCGCTTACACGGTTTCAAATTTTATAAACGTCTCGTTTTTTCTTTTATCATTTCACCAATTTCAAGTTTTATTTGCTCTAATTGTGAAGTATATTTTTTGTTAAGATAAGAGTGAACAATCAAATTTTATTAAAATTCACACGTCTGTTAAATATTTTCTAATCTAATATTATTAAACACGCGTCGGTCGTTTCGTCAACGTTACAACAATAGTCAAGCGTTCATGTACCTACAGATTTGGGAAACTAGTCAACTTACGGTTTCAATTAAGCGGGCTTGTTCGAAGCGCTTTTTGTTACACTCTTAATTTTTTCATAAATTTTCAACAACATTCCAATTCTTGACAGCTTACCGGGTGATTCGAAAGCACTCGATGCAACGCCCGATCAATTCGCGGACGAAACATCTTCAGTTTCGCAACGTCGTTCGAGGGAAAGGTCATGGGCTTGAGTACTGCAAATAGGGTTGATTCAGCGGCGGCGGTGAGACGGAGTGAATGTGTAACCAGAGAGGGTAGCAACATGTGGCACATTATAATGCCTACCCTATTCGAAGCTCTCGCGTCCAACGTGTGCCAAACGGTCGCCACTGCTGCTCTTGGCTCGAATCTCCCGGTGACGCGACGAAAGCTCTCCGAAGAAGCTCGTCGAGGGTCGTCACAACGAATAATTGAATTGTCGGCGGAATAGCATTATCGCACCTTCGACTCCCGAGCACGATATTCAAACAGCGATGTGCCCGCGGGGTGATGTTGAAGTTCCGAATTTGAAAAGTTCCAAAAGCGCCTGATTCCGAATTTTTTGGTAGCGAAAGTTAAAGTAAAGAAGTCGAACTTTGAAGAAGGATTGAAGTTACGAATGGCCTGAAGCCCGACACTCAAAGTTCCAAAATGCAAGATTCCAAAAGAGCAAAATGCCGGAAGGGCGTAAGTCCGACAAGTCAGAGTTCCGGAAGTGCGAAAGTGAGGAAATTTAAAAATCTGAAACATCGAAATTCCGAATGATCCAAGATTTTCAGTTCTATGCATTTCTGGCTTGGTGAAATTTCACCGCTTTGAGCTTTCTTTGTTTTGGATTTTTCATATTTTTATGTTCGGAATCCTGGTCAGTCTGATTTTTTACACCCACTCGTTGAATAAACAAAGCTGTCTGTGTATATTTTAATTTTCGGAATTTTACTCTTCCGAAACTTTATTTTTCAGAATTTTGCTCCATGGGAACTTTACTTTTCGTAACTTTGAGCCGTCGGGCTTCCGACCATTCGAAACTTTGTTGTTTCTTCAAAGTTTGATTTCTGTACTTCAAGTTTCGCCACCAAATAATTTGGAATCAGGCGCTTACGGAACGCTTTAAATTCGGAACTTCAACCCCTCCTCACCTTCCGTTTCCACAAACCTGGTTTTTTACCGACTTTAAGCAACAGAGTTTAGTTTGAGGGGGGGGGGGGGGGGGGGGGAGGAATTCAGTGAAATTATGATAACACCAAGTTTATCGTTTTCGAAATGACTAAAAAAGATGCTATCGAAAATTCCTTGTTCAAACATCTAGATTATGATTGTATGTGTTCCAAAAAAACGTTTCAATCTTCAGCGATGAAGTTTATGCGCATCGTATTTTTGCCAGCTGTGCACAGTAAATTTGGCAAAAATTTCTTGCACATGCGGCACCTGTGGTGGAAAAAATTCCTCTGATTTTCTACGAGAGTTTCTAGTATTTTTTTGTGAAATTTGGAACGAGATCTTAGTTTTTAAGTGGAATTATTTTTCGTTAAATTTTCATAGACAGTTTTAGAATGGCTTACTTTTCGACGATTGTTTTTCTCACATCAATCGTTGGAATGGATATGATTTTACTGCGGAATATCGTGGAATTTTTGCTACAGAGAAACAACTTGTGTTTTTTCTTATTTTCACGAGTCTCACCTATTGAGACAAAATTCATTCAATGATATTCGAGAGACTCTCTAAACTCGCCTTGATCATAGTCAAAAGACGAGAAGGGTCTTTGAAAGCAGACCCGTTATCTACTAGGTACTAAACTTATTCTAAGTAATTTTTCATTTTGAAAAAGATATGAAACGTGGGGGTGGCGATGAAAAAAGTATTTCGCGCTCTTTTTTACAGATATTCGTGATCTATTCAGGAATAATTCCTAGAAACTGATATTTTTCAACGAAATTCTAGAGAAATAATTTCATCGTTTTCGAGGTATAGATTTCTTCAAACTTAAAACTATAAGTGTTTGTAACTCGTACAATTCTAAAAGAGCTCACAAAACTTTTATTTATCTATTTAACAGTCAGCGAAATTGTTTATTATTACGATTTTTCCTTGAAGTTCATTACACTCTTTTACCAAAAGTGAACGAGTTTATTTTTTCGAGTAGAAAAGTTTTTTTTTTTTTAGTATTGAATCTAATTGTAAACGATTTCAATTTCTCATAATGCATCATCGTTTTTCGGGTAAAATATAAAAAAACAATCGCATTATTTTACACATTTAATAACATATTTTAGAATATCGCAGATATAATTTTCACTGGGATATAGAATTTTAAAGAGATAGGCGAAACGCGAGTTTTTCCCAAAAGCTTGTTTATCTGACATCTTGAAACTCACGCGACGTTACGAGTAGTGTGGTAGAAAATGAACAAGGTGCCTAACATTATAATTATAATAATATTACCACATGGTTTCAGGCACCATTTTCACGGTGATTAAACCGTAGAATAAAAAGAAAACCAGCAAAGAATTCCATTCGTCTAACCTTGATTGAACACGTACAAAGCACTATATCATGTCTGGTTTTCATATTCATTTTGTTGGTTCACCTCTCATGACAAAGTAATCCATCAACTCGGATATTCATATGCAGGGAGTATAGATTTTCGATGAAGATAAACGAAAAAAGAACAAAAAAAAAACAATTCTGTCTCAGAACGCGCGGAGACAATTAACTATATTTTTTGCCAAGTAACAAAGAAAAAAAATGTTTGCATAATGCATTTCAACCCCTCGCCCGAAGTTTCGTCGGCTCAACCGAAATTAGGGTAAAAAAACCTAAAGTCCTTTCTCGGTGTCCCGTTGCGTTTGGACAAGGTTATGGAATCCCCGCATAAAATATTCATTATACACAATATCGCATCATGAATTCTTCAATTTTAACAAAGTGTGCTGCATAACCTTACACACATTTTCAAATCCATTAACGGTGACTGTAATCATTGACAACTACTATATCTATGGCATAGTGCAAATGAACGTAAACAAAAACCTTGTTTTTACTCCCACCGATTGGTCGCTGATTTATTTTCTACATCTAATCCACCAAATATACATTTTCTAATTTATTCAGATTTTTTTCAACTGCCGTTTAGGGGCAAATATTTTAGACATCTTTCATAACTCGAGTACTGTGAATTTAGAAAAAAGTTGCAGAGGGGAAAAAGTTGTGGTTTTTCTTCTGAATTGGTCGAAAATAAAAAATTTTCAGATTTTTTTAGTGATCGTAAGTCATCGTTTTCAACGAAAAGCGCACAAGGATTGATTTTTGTCAACAATTGCGTTCTCGAAAATTTTTGAAACGTTTTGCGAATTTACTTTGACTAAGAAGAAAACTTTTTTACATTTCAAGCAAAACGGTCCGGCCATTGTTTGGAAGCTAAGCTTCTTTTTACACATCAATGTGCATGTTATTACATGAAAATTGGATTGAAGTAAAGTTGCGGCCAAATGTTACAATCCAATAACATGCGCATCGATGTGCAAAAAAAAGTGTAGCTCATAAACAACGGCCGGATCGATTTGCTTGAACCGTAAAAAGCTTGAATAATTTAAAAAAGTTTCCTTCTTAGTCAAAGAAAATTCACAAAAAGTTTCAAAACTGCGAGAGCGCAGTGTTTAAGAAGAATTTAGTCGTTAACGATGATTTACGATTTCCGGAAAATTCGGACAAAATTATTTTCAACAATTTTTCCCCCTTTACAACTTCTTTCCAAACGCACAGCTTTCGAATTATGAAATATGAGATCAAAATACCTGCTCCTAAACGGCAGGTGGAAAAAAATCTGAAAAAATGATAAAATGTACAATTGGTAGAGTAAAAGTGGGAAATAAATCGGCGACCAATTCGATGGGGGTCGAGGTCAAACCTTGTTCACGTTTGCTTGAACTACCCCCACATGTATTCATATTCCTCGTGCAACTGTTTTCGTACATCACTTGAGGCAACAGTTTGCAAGGCTGTTTACTGATTGTGAACACCCGAACAACAACAACTGTACACTGAACGAACACATTATGCACATACCGGAGCAAATATATACCCTATACATGCGGCTGTTGTGGATCCTCTTGTTTACGCCACTCTCATCCCATCAGCCTGCACTGTCATGTCCTTTCGCTCTTTCAGGTGCCGTGCAGAATAGGGTTGGAAGTGGCCTTCATACGCTTACAACTGTTACGTTCTCACGGTACCACCACCACCATCACCATTTCTGCCAGCTAAGTTCACCTCCATCGCCCTTTACGCTTGCTTCTTGATCGAAACTGAACTCGAAATTAGTCGACACCTGAATCTATCCTGACACACGAACTTAAGCAAAAGTTCAACATTGAACTGTCGTAAAAGCCATTGGAATTTCAGTACAACAATGCCAATTCATGGTAATTTATATCGTCACTTAACGCATAGTTTGACAGTTTCACGGTACGAAAAATCGGACAGTCACTTTTGCTGAGACTGTATAAAGTGGTAGGTGCTGTTTAGGTAATTACAAGTGATGTCAAAAGTTTGATATTGACTCAGTCGAACCTTGGGGTAAGCGTGTACTTCACATCGTCTCATGCAATTCGAGGATTGGCATACCAATATTGGGAACTCGGTATTGAATTGGAACTGGTCCAACTTTTGGTAAGCCTGTGTATACATGGTGCCTATAGATGTATTACGGTCGAAAAGCCTTGCGGGACGTGAAAGTTTTTTCAATATTTGTTTCCCCGCTGACTCGAAATGAAGGTCAAAAATCTTCATCGAATGTTCCCTATTTCGCGGAATTAATTCCAACGTGACTTTCATTCATTCATTTTCGTTTTTATACCATTCATAATTTTTGGATTGTCGAAACATTACCGCATCATAGACAACTAATAAATTTGAATTCATAGCTACCTCTGGGGGAATTTTTTTTAACCGTTTACAGTGTCGAGCATCGGAATCTGTAACTAACCAAAAAATTTATTTCTGCAGGGTACGAAATGAAAATAGAGAGTTATGAAGCTGTAACTAGAAAATGTAACACATACCGCTATTCTTTTTGATTATGCTCACTCGTACAATTTATTTTCTTCCAACTATAAATGTGATAACTCGATGTTATTGTAGCAATAAATTAACGAGAAGGCTATCTTCAATTGTAAATACTATGACAAGGGAAATTTTTCAGACTCAAATATTGTCCTTTTCCCATGATAAGCCCATGAACGCCAGTAGTTAAAGCTGACCAATTCATTCCCCCCACAGATTCGATAGGTCAAGTCAGATTGAGTAAACTTTTGAATTCCGTGATAAATCTTGGCAAGAATACGACGATTTCGTGACGCAGTATCGATCACGAGTAATCGATATAGGAACACCCCTTTAGATATTTATCGTTGAACACGTTGCGAATTAAACACGTGGCTTGTTCGCGAGCTTTTTCATTTCGCCTGCGGGCAGAAAATGGCCAGTGTAATTACAAACGGTGTGACACAACGGAGTGGATTATGCAGAGCGTTCGACACTCGCCCTGGAGTTAAATACCTCGATGAAACTATAAATACCTCTGGGCAAGGGGTGAAAATTATTCAACGAATGGAGAGCCAACGCGATCGTTATATCATGTGGTGAAAAGTGTATTCATTGCTTTTAATACATTTGGAAGAGCAGAAAACGAGCTATTAACTTCCTTTGACGCGACACGTTCCAGTGTGAGATCTCATCGTAGCATTGAAGCAGACCCGTCTATTTTGCTCCGTATCGTAGTTCCCCCGATAATCTTCTTCCTCTAGAATAGATTACGTTTTAACACAACCAGACGATAATGGGCAAGAGAAATGATAGCCATTTTATTTTTACATGTACTCAAAGCTGAGAGGAGTTGCTCACAATAAGGACAACGCCATTCCAGCATTTTTATGTAACCGATACTTACTAAAATGGTCCATGAAATGGTCGTTATGCTACTTTGTTGCTCCCATGGGTTTAGATAAGTTGAGATAATTTTTTTAAACGATATTCAATTTTTAGCACTTTTCGATTAATCGGCCCGAGTCGAAGTTTTAAAACTCGTTTATGTCTCTTAACCCTCCATTCCTTTGTAGTTCAGCTATATCGACTCGAATTTAGGTCACATTTGTACTCTCCAAATCTTCACGTTTCAGTCGCACTCAATAAGACCTCGAATCTGCGGAACTTGAGAAAAGAAAACCTCATGGAGTCATTGAAGTCTTAACACGGGATATTGCGAATGAGGCTTATGAGGGTCAAATGAATTCTAATTTTGGTTCTCATCAGAACCTCAAACATCGGAATCGGGACTTACGCACAGTTTAAGGGTTCAAACGAGGTTTCTTTTACACAAGATTTTCATACCTGAGAAGGTTTCAAGTTCTAAGGCGTAGAAACTCTCAAAATTATCTTGAGGTTCAAATTGGTTAAAAAATTTCGTCACTGGTTCCCAATAATTATTTTCGAAATTTTTACCAAATACTTTCGTCAGTTTTCACCAATATAAAAATCCTACGTCTTCGGAAGGATTATTTTTTTTTAATGCAAGATCTGATGTTTTGACCTTGTTCCAACGGAGGGAAAAGTACCACTCTAATTTGAAATGGTTTGATACCAAGAACTGAGCAGAATAGTGGAAACCAGACATGAAAATTTTGCGAAAAGATCTGTTCCGAGAGTCGATAAAAACCCCGAACCATTTCCGAGCGAATGTAGGATCATGAGAGGAGTGGTTCTGCAGTCGTTTTCAAGGGTGACCAACCCCTCGCATATCAATAAATATTGGGGCTCATGGTATACTCAGTTTTGCGTAAAATCGGCTCTACTCAACGAACGAGCACCAATTACTTTGACGATAGCTCGAGTTTCGGGGCGGCCCGCATGGCAGCTGCTGGCGGTGAGCCACTTGCATAAACGTGTTCCGGACCAACGGAGGGAACGTAGACGAAGAATCTGAAGGCGAAATTGGATGTGGGTGGATAAACTACTGCCCATAAGAATACCGAACCCTCTTGTTCTCCTTCCTCTTTCAGCCCGTCGAACTTTCGGTTACCAAGCCTTGCATTTATATGTTGACTGCATAGTATCCGTGGTTCTGATCCCCCGGCATAGCAAATCTGAACCCTGAATACTGCGCGAAGATATTCAAGCCACGAGACTTCGTCCTCCAGCAACATGCACTTTACTTTCGCACTTTTCACGTAATTTGAATACTACGACGGCGTGAAATCGACGGATTACCAGGCATTCTGCATCGCGAGTTCTTCGATCGTTGCTTCCTTTTCTCCCCCTCGTGTCGTCATTTATGGGCCTTAGACATGTCGAATTCAAAACAGGTTATATTATACGCACGAACATGTTTTCGATTTTTTTAACCGAAAGGAAATAGCGTGGGGTTCGCGATTTAGAGACTAACAATTAGTGTCGCATTTTTCAGCATCCTATACAGGGTCTTTCCAAGTAAACACGGCAGTATTGTTGGGTTGCCTACCGCTGAGGCGAACAAATATCGGTAAAACAGACATACCGAGTTATCGGTAGGTAGTGCAATTAAAGTCCTCGCGAGTGAGCTGGAACTGCCGATATTGCCAAATTGTGTAAATTTGGCCAAGCAGTTGTTTCGTTGTTTACAACCTATGCCGAAGCGTTCAGTGATCGTGTTCTGAAGTTACGTTAAATTGATTGCATGACTTCACTTGACTAAAGTCAAAGAATTGGTAAGTCTGTTTTACCGATATTTGTTCCCCTCAGTGGTAGGCAACCCAATACACTACGACGTTTATTTGGAAAAACCATGTATGTACATGTAATGTAAAATCGCAAGGTGCCTTAATCCGCAGACAAAATTTGTTTAATTTTGTACAGGTATTCAGGAATGGTGTGAGAAAAAGAGCAAAGAAGAAAAATCTTCTACCTACGAATTATTCAACCCCAGAGAAAAATGAAAAATGTACTAGACTTGATATCAGTGTAAATGTACACGGAGTAACGGAGGGTCGAACCGCATGAACAGATGTGGCTCGACTGAAATATTTTTATAACTTTAACCGTTTTAAAATTCATAACGAGTCCAAAATTGGACCGATTACAATATTTCGTAACTTTGCAGTGATTTCGCATCGTTGAAACTAAACCATTCCATCAAAGAACCCGCGATATTTATCAATTACATGTCCAAGATTTTGCTGCAAACGGTCGAGTTCATTTGTGAAAAGAGTTTAAAAAAAAAAAAAAAAACCGATTAGTTCGCAGTGAGGAAGTCTTGCAAGCTGTTACGAATTTATTAACAATCAACAACTGACAAACTGGCGCATTTCAGCATCATTGTTGCTTAAGCTTTGATAATAGTGAAAAACAGACTTACTCTGTCGGTAATCTTACTCCGTAGGTAAAACATCACTGTAGCATCATCTTGAGCATAAAAAAAAAAAAAAAAAGAAATTCAGAAAATAGAGTTCGTGGGTCGAAACGCCCCCGGCGAAACTGTTAGGTAGACACAACAGCTGCCGGCAGAGGAAAAGCGGCAACGCTCCAATGCAGTCTATTAAACATAGATAGAGGAATACCGCATTGCCGTGAATTCGGCCCGGGGAAGTGCCGAAGAGGCTCCGAAGTAGTGGAACTGGTAGTCAGGTCAGCCGCAGTCAAACGAACGCGAAGTCGAGTCCCCTTCACCCAGGCCGCACACCACGTCTGTGTGTGTTGCCGCCATTTTGAATGCGAAAATAAAACACCAACGAAGAAAGGGAACGCAAGGCGCAGAAAGCCGACTGCTTGAATTGATTACGACGGCACGTTCAGGCGCAAAGAGCGCATTATGTGCTTCACGTGTTCGTAAGGTCTACATTTTTTTCCTCCCATTGAACGCGCAAAGACAGTCGACCTCTATTACCGCCGAATAACAATAGACATTGTTCTACCACCTTTTTTTTTTTTTTGCAAAAAATTAACAAAGTTGAAGATAAATTTGATGGTGAATTTACGATGCGTTATAATTTTGTTTTAGGTTAGAAAATTTTAAACGTCATGTACGTACAAATTCAGTTTCAAGCATTCGTGTGATGGATTGATAGACAACATTTATATTCGTTAATGCGGAGAGCAAATTTTGCCGGTTATTTTAGTGATATTTTATTTATACTTCCTCATAATTTATTGTATATCAAGAATCATAACACGCGCACATATTACAGCTGCTGCATTGCGGCACAACTTTCTTAGCAAATGAAATAGTGAACTAACACGCCTGTTTTTTAACATGAGATACTATGAAATATTAGTTGCTGTTACAAGAAGATATACTTGTGGAGTATTTTTCTATCATCGATCTTACTTTATTGGAGAAACCAATTTTTTTCAGGCAGTCTAATACCGAGTATTGATGACAAAATCACACAACTTTCGACGAAAATGATCATTCGATTGAAACGAAAATGTTAGGGAATGGAAAATACGTGAGATGATTGAGATTTAAAGTTAATTGGATTTTCGTGGCGTAATGAGTTAATTGAATTGACGACGAAACCGAGCAAACTAGTTGTAATAGGCTATCGACAGTTAATCGCGCTCCGGGTGTAGTAACTACGTAATTATGCGGTTAAAGTCATGACTGCTTATAAGTACCGTAACCATACAATTATAGTGACTGTACGAAATAAACCTGAACTTGGTTACAAATGAATTATAGGTAGAACATTTACTTCGGTGAGTTGTGTCTTAGGTCTCTGTAATTTCAAATTTATGTCTGTAATGTACAGAATATTATATCACAGGATTACTTTTTGTATAGAAGAATCTAACAAGGAAGGTATCCCAGGTGAATCTCTCCGATTTCATTTCTTTTGTAATATCTTATAGTAATCTAAAAACTAAAATACACGTATCTTTTTTTATCTGCCATTAAACACTTTGAGGGGTTGAAACCACCCTCCAAAGTAAAGCATGTCAAGGGGTGATTTGGTAGTTTCACGCACAGGAACATAATAATTTTCAACCAATCCAACTGGAAAAGCTTTCTCATAATGAGAAATGAAAAATGTAATTTTCTCAATCAAATATAAGAAAAAACTGCCAAATCGCCCCTTGACACGCCTTACTTTGGAGGGTGGTTTCAACCCCTCAAAGTGTTTAATGGTAGATAAAAAAAGATACGTGCCTTTTAGTTTTTAGATTACTATGACATGCTGCAAAAGAAATCAAATCGGAGATATTGACCTGGGATACCATCCTTGTAAGAAGAGTTATAACCTTCGATAATAATTACAGGAATCCACGGTTCCAAAATCCAATCGTCAAATTGAATTCGCCGGGTCCCGCAGCTCCGTGACATCTAGAATTTTCTTGCACGTCTGGAGGACGCGCGACGCATTGGCGTCCGCTTTGGAATGAACCCGTTGCGATATCGAGAGTCGAGTCAAGCTCGAATTCACTTTGCTCCGAATTTTATTGAATAGCCGAGGCGATTCCCATTCCTGTTTTCAGTATCAACATCTCACGAAATTTGATCGAATAACGGAACAGCTGTCTCTACATATCGCCAATAAATTATAAGTCCCAGTAAAAAATAAGTTCAAAAGTATAAATTATGGTAAATCAGCTTGCGCTGTGACAGGAAAGAAAAATCGTTTCCGCGTGAAGGAAGAAAAATCTATCTAGACGAGACGAGGTCGGATGTGAATTATTTGAGCTTCTTACGACTCTTTTGCGATTCCGCAGAAACTGGATAAATGAACATGGAACCATACGCTGAGAAAAATGTTGATTCGACTAGAAGATCATCATGTGGTTACTGATGTGGTTGAAACGATTCATCATTTGATTCCATTACTCTATGCGGATAATTATGTTTGGAAAGGTGATTTCAATGAAAAAAAAAACAAATTTCGATGAATCTAATCAGTTTAAACAAGTAACGATTTTCTGTATACCCAATAACTGCGTTTGGGACAATTTTACAAGCCTTGAAATGATCCTTACTGCAGAGTCTTTGACTTGAGGTAAGTACGTGGTAAATTATCCGTTTCGTGTTATTCCGCAATTTAGCAGAGTCCGAGACAAAGTCGAGGAGGTTGGGCACGACTCTAATGAAGATCCCCCGCAGATTAAAAGACGCCGCAAACAAGAAGAGTCCTAATCGCTGGAAGGAGGTGCCAGAAATTTTAGCCAGTTGGAAAATGTCCCTGCAGATACGAAGCCCGGGTAGGGCCAAGCTGTTTGAAGTCTAAGCTGACCGCGGAAGAGTAATTCCGCATGGTGGAGGACCAGAGGGAATCCCGTAATCGCCCTCAATTATAAACTTGTCTCCACGGACCTTCCCGGTAATTGTTGTCCTTGGATATTCCGCCGTTTCCTCGCTTTATGAGCCATTACGTTAACCCCTGTACTCAACAGACTTCAGCCGTGACCGTTGAAGTCAAACTCTTCATCTACTATTCTGATTGTAACGATGAAAGTACCCATTTTCCCCATTCTCTGTTAGGTTGTATTGCATGAAAAAACATTGGACATGTATATTTTTACTTGCTCGTTTAATCGCTGAAGGGGTGAAAACCATCCATAAGGTTTACCCCCAAAAAATAAAGGATGCAACCTCCGAGGTTAACAATCATCAAAAAAAAAAACTCCTAAAAATAGATATGATTTTACACCGTCCAAGCCTTACCCCCCCCCCCCTTTAATGATAGTGTTGAGTCCTAATTACTTTGGTCAATTTTATCCGTCCATAAATTTCATAATTCCGAATTTCTGGTGTCCTTAAAAAACGCACCCCTTCCGCTCATTCCTCGCTATATCAGTCCTGACTGAATGAACTCGGAAACGGTCTTAATTCACCTGCCAGTAGTCAACGGCACCCCCTAGATTTGCAATAAGATATGGCACGTCAAAGGTGTCAACGAGCAGCCAACGCCGCTCCGCGTTGAAGACAGTAAATTAATTGTTCGGGAACAAAAGCATTCAGCTTTGAAACAACGGCAGGTATTCGATCGCCTGGACTGTGAAAGAAATCAGTAATCATGTAATGTCTGCGAGAAGTATAATGATTCAGGTATCTATTGAGTGACGATTCGATCATACGCCGATTGTTTGCTCTGATCCAAATGGGATTGAACCGAAATTCGATTAAACCACATAAATTGCTGTTCGGCAATCGGATTCCACAACTACACTGGTAGCACCAATCGTGACACTCGAATGCACTCCAGGCTTCGAATAACAGGGCGGTTGATTGTGGTCCTGCAGAAATTAACTATCACATTTGGTATTGCCGCAGCGTATGCTGAATTGCACACACGTGCACCCACATGCATGTACACTTGGGGACAATGAATCTGAGACGGCTAATTTTTTACACTAGACAATTATGTTGGCAACACGGAGAAACCTACAGCGCCATAATTGGCCGAGCGCGAAACAAACTCAATCTCAATAAACATGACGTAACTCATGACCGTCGAATCTAATACGTGTCAATCTAACAAGTCATTATCCCTGCGGTATTCTAAGGTTAGATTCGACGGTCATGGGTTATGTTACGTTTATTGAGATTGAGTTTGTTTCGTGCTCGGCCGACTATGGCGCTGTAGGTTTCTCCGTGTTGCCAACATAACTGTCTAGTGTAAAAAATTAGTCGTCTCAGATTCATTGTCCCCAAGTGTACAATAATATTTATCAGTGCCTTAACCTTCCGGCTAACTTGGTTTCGATCCAAAACAAAATGCGAGTTCAATTCTATACAAGTTATGTGACAATGACTGACAATGAAGCCGGCTTGAGAGATTGGGAATCATTGTCACATAATTCGTACAGAGTGTAACTCGCAGTTTGTTTCTGACCGAAAACAAGTTAGCTGGAAGGTTAACACTTTGAGGCACAACGTCTCATATGTGACATGTCTTTTTTGAATCGGTTGTTCAATATTTATGTTAAAATTTTGAGATCTTACTGTCATTTTTTTTTCACATAATTGGACTTCTAAGGTGACGATGTTGATGTTTTAAGGGGGACTATGATGATTCCGCGAATATGGCGAGCCCTACAAATAAAAAAAGTGTTGAAAATGCCTGTTTTGACAGAATAACTGTAATTGTAAATTATGGGGACTAAAAAAGTTGAAATCGGTAGTCTTGGGCTTATGGGGTCGCTGAAAAGGAATCCGATGTAATAATTTAAAATTCAAGATGGCAAATCCAATATGGCAGACTCACAATATAAAATTTCATCCGATTCGCTTAAAATTTGTTACGCGCGGATTTTCGGGGTCACTGATAACGAATTCGACGTCGGAATTTCAAAATTCAAGATGGCGAATCCAATATGGCGGACTGAAAATATGAAAATAGATTCTATTGGCTCATATTAAATCCACTATTTTGAATTTTGAAATATTTCTCAGATCTGACCCCATTTTTTAAACCAGTTACCTCGAGAACTCCTATATACCCAGTTTCAAGGAATTTCACTGCTAGGAAAAGTTTATCGTTCAAAAGATCAGGGCATTAATATATACAATTTGACAAAAGGAGCATGTAAGTAAGAGGGAAAATAAGAACTGTGGACGCGCTGGTCGCCATTGGGGTCAGCTAATCACAACAGAATTATCTCTCCTTGGTCCTCACTTCGCTTTATTAGGAACGCGTGACGAGGTTAGGTGAGGTAAACGGGACTGCAAACAACCCGCTCGAGGGGGAAAAGCTTTGTCGTTTTATTCTGACCAACCTCACTTAGTGAACAAAGAAAGGACTGGATAGTGAGGCGACGGGGTTAGGAAATCGCGAACGAAGAGAGGGTCCGACGACGTGTTCTGTAAGCTCTGAAATCAACATACATATACGGAGCTTCCACTTCCGGGCCGAACTCTTCGTGGTCCTAGATTTTTACGCAACTCTGTGCTACGGAGCTTGTCGGTTTTTGCTTACACTGGCATTTCGGTTTATACGATCCATGAGATGTCTTTTTTTAAGTATTTCTCTGCTCCATTCACTATTCACGTACCTAACCTTTGTTCAACATTGCCTTGGACATGAATAAACTATTATTGTCGTTGTTGCTGTCATTGTAGCAGGAAATCTCACAAAGAATAACCATTACTTTTATTACAGAATGTGACTACAAAATGGCATGTCTTGCTGTTTTATATGTTTAAATTCATCAGTGAGGAAAAATTTTGCCATCTGGCATAAAGTTTCTCTCTTTCTCTCTCTCTGAAATAAATAAATAATCAATCAATCAATCAATCTCCCTTTGACAGGTTCGATTTCTTTAAATCCGTTTATCGACAAACTGATTCATACCACAATTCGATGTTTAATCAATTTCAAATTACTTTTTAACCTCAAAATTAAAATTGTCACACTTCGTCCATATTTCGGTTCAATACACAAAATCACAGAAGCGAAAAGGTACGTGAAAAAATGGTTATATTAAAAAATTATATTAAAATTAATATCGTTACAATAACGGCTTAAACATTATTGGAACACCCAAGAAAATGTAGTAAATGTAACTATTTACCATAAATTAAAGTCGTCAGTAATACATTTTCTGATTATCGCACCATTGAATCCCTTCATTTAGTTTACTACATTTTATCAGTTAAATTAATTGACATTGACGTCAATTTAGTGCTGCGCCAACTTCAAATTATCGCAATAGTTACAAAAAAAAAAAAAAATACAGTACAATTTACCACGGTAAAACAGAATAGCTATACACTTCAAAAAATTTCTGGTTACAGTACCAAAATTCATTATCATTTTACACCCAGGGCTGTATTTTTTAGTTACGATAAAAAAAAAATGTGAAAATTGAAGACTGTACAGTGACCACAATCAAAATCTTGTCCGTACTGCTATTAAGATGTTGCAGATAATATGAGAAGTCGAATGGACGAAGAACTGCCACGTCATGTCACCGAGAAAGGCAATCGCAGTCCATTATTGGGTGAGGACAAGAAGCGCTGCAGGATCTCGATCGCGAATTTATAGCATCTATAGTTATTTGCAAAAAAGGACCCTGAGGCTTAAACTGAGAGCCGATGTTATCGATTCATAAAAAAAACGAGCCAAGTTTTTCGTCCTTTGGACCCAACATCTTCCGCGTTGACGTAGATGGGAATTGAGAAACAGTCCGATTGTCGAGCAGAGAGAGAGAGAGAGAGAGAGAGAGAGAGAGAGAGATAGATAGATAGATAGATAGATAGATAGATAGATCGAGTTTATTATGCCATGACCCGCTTGGGCTTTAAGGCAAACAAGAAAGCGATCGATGGAGAAGCTTCAAAGATCGATGCAGGTACTTCTGATACATGGGTAAAGACATAAAATACAAGAACCGGATTGTACAATAGATCCAGTGATGGTAGTATAACATAACAAAAGTATAACACAACAAAAAGGATATATTACTGACCACCGACTAGAAAGATAAAGTAAATAGATAGCCAACTAATAATAGGTATACAAATTAGAGTTGATAATCGTTGAAAATGATGGTGATTTATAATTTAAAGAACCAACGGTAGGAATAAAATAACAGTGCATAAATAGATAGATACAGGATAAGAATAAGTAGTACAAGAAAATATATATAATAAATTATAAATAGTAATGAAATTAAGAGTAACAATGAGAATAAACGTAAAACATAATAAAACGGAAATCGAAATAGATTTGAGAAATAGAACAACAGTGGATAGACGAAAACCAGATAATTGATAGTTAGTCCACGCTGTGAAGTTTCCTACTCTACGGCCGCTGCCAATCACAGCCTAGATCTTATTAGGGTCACGAAAGAGCCCAGTTCTGCTGCTAGGAGATAGTGATGGAGCCTAGGCTTGAAAACTTCAAGCGACGGGGAGTTTTTTAGGGATGATGGAAGGCTGTTCCAAAACCGCATGGCAGATAAGAGAAATGAGTTTTGGTAGACCGCTGTCCTGGCCAACGGAATAGGCAGCGTCATGCCCTGAGAAGAGGCCGCTAACCTGGATGATCGTCGCGTACTACGATCATCCTCAGGGATTAACTTACTTAGACAAGATGGCCTAGACGTTACGAGCACTTGATAGAAGAGACATCCAATAAAATAAAGCCTACGATTCAGGACAGAGAGCCATTGGAGCTTGACACGATGAGGGGTTACATGGATGTCTCTCCGCAGGTTAAGGATATATCTAATGCCACTATTTACTAGTCTTTGTAACTTGAGATTCAAGTGCTCTGTGGCATCATGGTAGACTAAACTACAGTAATCAATGTGAGGCATGATGAGCGCATGGACTAGCATGGCCTTCACCTGAGGAGAGACCGTATCGCCCTTGTGTTTGAGCCTGTAAAGCTAGGCATAGACTTTTCTCGACACTTGCGCTACGTGTCCATTCCAAGAGAGAGAGAGAGAGAGAGAGAGAGAGAGAAAGAGAGCTTTATCCGGTTGTAGAAACCTCTTCTCGCCGGGGGTCACTTGTTGATCCTAAGAAAATTCACGACGCTGTTCTTTTACGTTAAATGAAATCCGCGTCGCCTCAGCCCCTCGCCGCGTGACGTCACAGATCAGACTCTCGGCTGTTCCTCGACTTCCTTCGATTACAGATAACTCGGTAATTTTCCTTCTCCGTTGCCTGTCGCCTGATCCTTGCTGGTTAGAGGAGAATCGTTATTAAATTTCCCCTCCACCAAGATATCGTTGCAGCCTTCGGAAATTCAGTGCAGGAAATGCTCCGTGGGTGATATGTATATATATAGGTATGAAATTGCTCGCGATTACATCACAATAAGTCGTTAAGCGAAAATTCACCCAGAGTTCAAAGATCGACGCGGTAAACTTGAGAATAGATCGACAAACGATGAATCTTGGTCACGTATTTTATTCACCAACTTTCAATTCATTCATTATCCATCTTCTGTGACGATTTGGTAGTGGAAATAGGAGAAGAGACAGAGAGAAAGAGAGAGAGAGAAAGAAAAAAATCG
Organism: Neodiprion lecontei; assembly: GCF_021901455.1. NCBI lineage: Eukaryota > Metazoa > Arthropoda > Insecta > Hymenoptera > Diprionidae > Neodiprion > Neodiprion lecontei. The sequence continues at coordinate 6,701,159 of NC_060266.1, forward strand.
AAGTTCCAAAAATTATACAACAGACTCAATTACTCTTGGTGTCTGATTTTGTGTGCTTACGTTTTTTTTTTTTTTATTTTATTGCGTAGATTGTAGAAGAAACTAAAATCGTTAGAATACTGATACCTAATTTTTATTTTCGAATGATGTTTTAGTTACGAAGAAAGGTAGTGTAACGAAACTTTACTGAAAATATGCTCTTTTCTTTTTTTTTTTTTCGTTTAAATCTCTATCAAAAATCGTTATACTTTGTGGAAATGGGTATTTAATAGTGTCGATCTTTTGGCACTTTTGTGCTTGCCTGGATTGTGTCGAGATTAAGCAAATTCAAAGACTAGGATGAATTGCTAAAGTTGATTTTTCACTTGGTATCTAATTCAATTTTTCGGTGAAAAGTGTCTAAGGTGTTCCATAATCTGTACATTTTCCAATGTACAACTGATTTCACTGACAAACGATACGAATACTTGGAATTTAGGTTTGTAACAGATTAAATAGCGCGCCTACTGTACGTAAATCAAATGAGAAAGTATTTGTGTAGCGTGTGTGAACGAATGAATTTCATCGATCAGCAGTCTACGGTAAGACGCCGAAGAAGCAACATCGAATTAATACCTCGTGGTCCGCATTTCAATTTATTATTTCACCCGTCAATCTGGTGAATTTTACACCATAAGTGTGTTCTTTACTAAATAAAATCGAGACAAATTCTCTTCTAAAACTGTGAATCGGAACATAAGAAATTCAGCAAGTTAATAACCATGGAAGGTGAAAAATTATTCATGAAAACGAGATCTATGTCACGAAAATTACCGAACCGCCTTGGACAACGATAAAGGGACGTAAAAGCTAAGTGAAACAATTAGAAAAGTAAAAAACTGTTATTACCTTGAAGACAAGATTAGTCGCAGAGGAATTATCACTAAAAAATCACTTGACGATGATCAATATACATATTGTATGTATATAAAAGGCGTATTTTAAATCTTGCGAGTGAATGAATAGACGAACGAATGATTAATTATCATAACCAATTAGTATTTAAAATTTTATGTTTGTCATTTAGACACCCCTAATTCACTTATTTGTTAAATAAAAAGAAGGTATATGCTGTTTTCATACAAAGAGAATAACAATTCACTCGAAATTTCTACAATCAAACAACATTGATTGATTTTACATCTAGAAATACAGGTTTGAACAATTTCCTTTATAGGTTTTTTTATTTTTTGTTGCTGTATTGTTTTCTTTCGATGACGAAAAATCTCTTCTCGAAGTCGAGAATAACCGTTACAGTCATCGAGTTGAAATTAGCAAACCACACATATGCCTACAAAAGATGATGGCGTTAGATGTTAAATTTTGAATATCCATACGCGATACTGACGTGTTTTTCCAGCATCTCTGAGCATACGATAAAAACTTTTCTAGACCCTGTATCTCTTTTCCGTTCGTTACAACAGTCATGAATAACGTTGAATAATAATCGTATTTCGCAATGTGCCTCCTGAAACGAAACATTGCGCGGAGCCAATGCCGTGGAAGAAATTTTGCATTCCCGTAAAGTGCTAAGATGTGACATATAATATCACGAAGCTCACAATCAGCGGAAACGCGAATATTTCGGTATCGCGAATTTATTCATACAGCTTTGTATTCGCGAATGGAAACGCTCCGGATTCCACTAGATAACACAAAAGGCATTGACGCGAAACGAATTCGAATTTGAACTCGAACAATGTTTTGGGTAGACAAAAAAAAAAAAAAACCTGCGGTCTTATCTAACCCAGTTGCATATCACCTCTTATATACACGTTTACTTCGTTATTTTCAACCGAATTTCGTTTCTTTCGTCTTACGGAAAGTAAAACTTACGAATCGTTAATGAAATATAACTTGATTTGTGAAAAATCTAATATAACTTGTAACAAATTATCACTAGCTGTGATAGAGGCAGCATGTTTCTAATCTCACGTAACGCTTAGATAAATTATTATTCATTCTAAATTAGATCCAACGTAAAATTCATTTGCGTCCGATACGCTTTTTTTCGTACCTACGTATATCAGGGTGAGCCAAAAAAATTAACCTATCGAATTTGTGGTCTTAAAACGACCTGTTTACTAAGAAAAAAATTCTATCGTTGGGAAAAATTTTTAGCTCAATTTTAAATGGTGTCGGTGGTCATTCGAAATTTCCCATTTAAATAACACGCAAAAAAATTTTATTTCATTAAATATGCTACAACGTTTGAACCGTTTGAAATAAAAATATTTTTCACGCATATTCTTCTAGGGCATTAAATTCTCTAAAAAAAAGACCCCGGAGTTGATTTTTTATAATAAAAAATTTGTAGACTTACGGGCCGTGAAAGTCGAAGAAAAGCAGAAATATGCAGTTTCAGGGCTCTATGATTGGAAATATCCATGCCAAATGAAAAGACTTAAACTAAAATGAAATAAGTTGTGTAAAAGATGTTGTTTATAAACTAGATTCGTCAAAGGAGTAGAATTTTAACTCATTTATTCATTTTTTATTGCATTTTTAAACATTAATATTCTGTTTAATTGTTAATAAAACTTAGTTTGTTACAATCAGGATATTGCTGTGACATAATTGCACTACTTGCAAAATAAATTGTTTTTGTTCTTCACTTTTCGTTAACGTTGGATTATAATTTTGTATTAACGCTATATTGCATATTTCTGCTTTTCTTCGACTTTCACTGCCCGTAAGTATACGATTTTTGTGTATAAAAATCTACCCCTTTGGTCTTTTTTTAGAGAATTTAATGGCCTACAAAAATATGCCTGGAAATTTTTTTTATCACAAACGGTTTAATTGTTACAGCATATTTAAAGAAAAAAGAAATTTTTTGCATGTTTTTTAAATGGGAAATTTCAAATGGCCATTGACACCTTTTAAAATTGAGCTGAAAATTTTTCTCAACAGAAGAATTTTTTTCTTAGTAAATAGATCCTTTTAAGACTGTAAATTCGATAGTTTGGTTTTTTGGCTCATCCTACTATATACAGCATGGTAAAGATTTTCATCGCAGTTTACAACAGATTTCGAATTTTCAATCACTTTGTCGACACATTACTCTGTGGAATGTCTTGGTAAAAAATTTCAAACAGGTTTCATTCAAAACATGTCGTGCATCAAATTTTCGTTACACTTTGAATACGGCTCGATGCTCGAATAGTTATCCGCATACCGAAAAAAGGGAGGAAAATGTTGAACTTGCATCGTAAAAACTGAGTTTACATTCCTACGTTATCATGTTTTTAAAAATAATTTTTTTCTGTACATATCATTATTATTTTCAGTAGGAATAAATTCGAGCTATTTTACCGCTGTAAATCATGTCGTTGGCACGTTTTGACTTCTTGTTTCATAAAAAAAAAATCTGAAACATGAAATTACTTATAAATTCAAGCGAGAATAGTTTAAAAAATTCGTAACGAGTCTCGAATATACGGGTGCAAATGACGTGAACCCAAAGATAATTCAATAAAAAAGGTAACTTTTTTCGAAAATGAAGTATGAATGAAGTTGAATAAATCAGAGGACAATAAGGTCCATAAAAAACTGACTAATAAATTCGATGTCTGCGTCTCGGAACGATCTGTCGGATTAATTCAAAATTCATATCCGACAGTACGTCTAACTACGATTAATTAATCTTGTTTTTAACGAGGTTAAGAAGGTTGAAAAAATACCCGGAGTAACGAATTGGAGACAAATTCACTAAATCGTGAAGAGTAGGGAAACGGATTCTAGCAGCCCCGTGGGAATGTAGGAGATTATTGCTTTTCTATTAAACAGAGTCAGGACTCAACAGACTTGATTGGTTTTTAAATTACAATTGCACATCAATCTCCCCTGGGGTTTGTACGAAGCAGATAAACCTCGAGTTCCTTTTATATTTGAATATCTTACCAATTTTCTTATTGGATTCGTAAAATATGCCCTCATTGAAAATCTACACATATTCACAATTCGCACGGTCTGCAAGCTTCGCATCTAGAAATGTCGCTTTGAAATGTATATATATGGGGCATTCCACGTCAAATTACCAGCCCAAGTACCTCACCCCCTTCGATTCTGATCATTTTTTAGTATGATGTTATCACCGACTCAAAAGGGTCTCGGGAATTTTTTCAAATTTTCTTCAGCCACTGGGAAAATTTACACAAAATCGCAAAGTCAATTACAAAAACGTGGTTTTTTTAAATCTTAAAAAATTCACACTAATTCTGTGATTCAAAATGTGATTTTTGAGCAACACACTTTAACAGGATCTCAATACTTACTATTTTGTTCGCAAGTTTTTAGTTTTTCCATGTTGTAATTGTTTTTGCTTTTTTATTCTTTGTATGCCTTGATCGAAATAGATTTCAGAATCACGTTATTTTTATTATGCCGCGATCTATTTATATCGGGGAATTGAAGAAAAAAAAAAAAATTAAATCTACAATTCCGACGTGGAAAAACTAAAGACTTGTGACAGAAGTTGTAAATATTAAGATCCCATTATCGCGTGGTGCTTAAAAATGACATTTCAAATGATAGAATCATTGCGAATTCTTTCGGATTCTTAAAAATGGCATAATATATTTAAAAAAAAATTTCACTGAACCCTGTGTGGAGCTCGTAAAAACGTGAAATATGAATAAATTTTTGATCTAGACAATACAGGAGTCTGTTGAACCTTACGCCCAGATTCGGGTTTCCGTTGGGGGAAAAGGATACTCGTCCAAGCGAAACCTGACATGTAATGCCCTGAGGGAAATTCCTTGCGAAGAAATTACGCCTCGTAAAAAAAGAGTTCTTGTTCACCTGTCGAACTTTGGACACGGGGCGAATTCGGGAATCGAGAAACGCTGCAGTTGAAGGGCCAAAAGAACTTTTTGTAAAGTCACCATTTTACGGACGGTGAATCGCTTTCACTGCAAGAGAGATGAAAGATGTACAATGTAATATACCACCGGCTTCCGCATAAATTTGGAAATAATTTGTTAAACGCTTTACCTGAGACAGCTTGGTAATAATTCTCGATAATATTATCGGGTCAAGAGTCGATTACTCAAAACGCAGCATCACTGTAAATAATCGCTTGCACTTATCGCGGGGCGTTTAATTTAGCGTTGATATAAACCAACCTCGAGCTAATTTTCTCTGTTAAATACTTCGCGATAATTAGACTAGAATTTCAATGCGCGAAAAAGCTTCTTATTTTATAGGAGAGGAGAAAAATCGTTGCCGTGAGAATTATAGTGCTTAAGTCGTTGGACCGAAGCCAGCGATACGATCTAAGCCGCGGTATACGGAATGAAAGAGATAAAAAAAAAAAAAAAAAAAAAGACAAGGGTCGCAAGTATGCGCTGTAGAAACAGTCTGGTAAAATAGAGCGTCACTTGTCACAATAGTTTCCCTGCAGGCTGTTTTCACCCATGTATAAGTGCTTCTTTTTTTTTTTTAGATTCAAAGACAGAACGAAAGCACGTCGCGAATCGTGAAATCGAATTTATCAAGTCGATGATCCCTTAATCACGGAGAAAAATTTCTAGTGGTTGTTAGTATACTGTTATTACAAACTGTGATTAACATTTTTTACTATAGCTGAAAAATATAGTTCTGGGTGCGAAATGAAAATATGAGTTGTGTAGCTTCGGTAGGAAATTAAATACTTTTTTTCATTGTGCTCGTGTCTTACTACAATCAAGGGGTTAATCACTTTTGTTATCTGGTTTAGATATGTCCTGTGATCTCATATAATCTCTGTAATCTCGTATAATTTTTGTCATCTCTTGTATCCTCTTGTTACGATTTGTAATCTCTTTGCAATCCGTGTAATTTTCACGCAATCTTTGTTATCGTTACTGTCTCAGGAATATATGTGAATCTTGTAATCTCTTTGTATTCTTTGCCATTTTTTTTTTCAATCCATGCAATCTTCGTGTAATCTTTGCAGTCTTGTGGTAACCTTTGTAATCTCCGCTGTCGCTGAAATCTTTGTAATTCTTGTAAAAATTTTGTAATTTTTGCAATCCATTTAAAACCTGTCTAATCTTCGTGTAATCTCTTCAATTTTTTGGTAATCTTTGTTACCTTTATTATCTCTGGAGTATATGTAATTCTTGTAATCTCTGTATTCCTCGTAATCTTTCTGCAATCCGTGCAAACTTCGTGCAATCTTCGTAGTCTTTTGGTAACCTTTGTAATCTCCGCTGTCTCTCAAATCTTTGTAATTCTTGTAAAAATTTTGTAATCCTTGTATCTTCTTTGAAATCTGTCTAATCTTCGTGCAATCTTTGCACTTTTTTTGGCAATCATCGTTATCCTTGCTGTCTCTGGAATCCTTGTAATTTTTGTCATCTCTTTGTAATATTTTTTGCCTGTGGAATCTTTGTAATTCTTGCAATCTTTTTTTATTCCTTGTAACCTCTCTGCAATCTGTGCAATCTTCGTGCAATGTTTGCAATCTTTTGATAACCTCTGTAATCATTGCAATATTTTAGTAATGTTTGCTCTCTCTGGAATCTTTGTAATTCTTGTAATATTATTGCGATCTTTGCAACCTCTTCGAAATCGGTGGAATCTTTGCGTCTAATTTTTACAGTCTTTTCATAAACTTTATAATATTTGTAATTACATGTAATACCTGCAATCGTAGTCGATATACGCCACTTTTACACGGTGATTAACCCATTGACTAGAATGTTCCAGTATAACCCACAAGAAACGAACATTCGAATACAGTGGTTGTGATTTTTTTAGTTTCATTAAAACGCGAAAAATCATGTCATCCTTCAGCGGCCTGCATAATTATGTTATTAATAATTAGAGCCTCCGCACCCCGCTTGCGGTTCTCGGGAAAATGTTGTCGTATTGTTGAAATTCGCCGGCGAAAATTACGCTCGCCAACGAAGTGTAATTAGCCGCCGCCGGAGCGTACTTATAGTGCAGGGTTGTGTGCATGGAGGACGGGAGAAAGCCTATTGGCAAAAGGTGGTTCGGGCTAAGCGGTTAATTCGTTTGTTTTATTCCTCAAGGTAGAAGTGAAATTCCGAGCGAATGAATCTCTCATACCGCGAAAAGTCAACCTCCGGCAGGTAAACCGTTGAGTATAAAGTAAATAGAATCTGCAGGTGCGGTTAATCCAGGGAAAAACAATTCTCTTTAATTCATTACCTCTTTCAAGTCCGACAAGCGAAAAGATTTTCGGATTTTCGTGCCAATTGTGTGAGGAACGAAGGGAAATGATTTTTCAAAATTCATTACAAATGATTTGAAAGAAAAAAAAAAATATATATATAATCACAAAAAACGGGCTAGTTTTCACTCGTCGGCTCTTGTTTTTTTACAAATAATTCGAACATACTCCGCTTTTCAAAATGACCAAAAATACATTTTATCGCAGTGAATATCGAGCCTCGATTTTGTAAACAAGAAAATAAGTTTGGAGAATCGAATATCGTCGGATTTTTTTTTTTGTTTTTGGTTTTTCAACTGTTAAAATTATCGATTACTTCAATGGTATCCCTTTCACCATGGTAAGAGATATTGATCGTCGATGTTGACATTTTTTCCTACATTTACAACCGATCTTTGAGGAAATTATTGCCTAATTAAGTGTCAATTAGGTATTCGCTAGAATATCAGGGCTGCAGGAAAAATAATTGTCACCTCGTGCCCTCTCGATTCTAAGGCACTCGCCTCTGGTGTAATAGGATCAGATATTCCGAAGGCTATAAATAACGGTTAAGATGAACCTATAATTACACATGAATACGACACGGAGTTGTAACAGTTTCATCCCGATCCTGGCGACACCACCACGCGAATGTCACCCTTCAAAGTTAGATATTCCGAAACACGTCACGTCAGATCGAATCACGCTGGTTCGCTTCAGTTATTCCCGCAAAGAAACTTGACGAGAATTATTCCCATCCCTCGTCTTCGAAGAATATTACGTGGAATTATCCAACCAGAAATTTGAAACCGGCAAGTTTCATCAACAGTGCAGAAATACGGGTATTAGTAAAGGCACACATATTTTACACGGGGCATTCCATGCCAATGTAATCAGATTTTTATAAAACCACTTTGAATTTTGTTGAAATTTTTTCAAGTGATAGTAGAACTTGATAAGATTCTCGATTTTTCTATTTTTCATTTTTTCGTGCGAAGATCGTTGAGTTGATCATCGATATTCGAAGAATTTTCTACAGCACTACCTTTTTCAAAACTCTCGTCAAATTGGCAACAATTTAATTTTTCATACGGTCATTTTAGTATCGATTATATGATGGGATCGCTTTTTCTACTACTTTTCTTCAGCATCTCAAACAATTTCGATTCACAAAAAATAAACAGCTGAGCGTTTCTTAGAATTTTGAACAATATTCTCGAATCATTTTCAGCTATCTAACAGATGTATTAAAATTATACGTAACTTACACAAAACAAAATTATTTCTTTACTATCCGTTTAAGTGATGATTAAAAAAAAAATTATCCAATATCAATTTCACCTTTTTGCATGATATTCACATGCTGCTCATGAAATCAACACAGTATTTAAAAAATTTTTCAAAATTTTTCAAACGATTCGACGCTGACTTCCGTATCACATAAATATTCAAAGTGTAAAAACAGCAAACAGAAGTATAAATTATTTCGTTATAAGAACCGATCCGAGAACAATCGGTGCTAAAATGAAATATTTTAGAATTTTTCAAAAATTTCACTCTTTAAGTCCGATATCTGCTTTGATAAAAGAAATTTTTTTTCTCAACCGTTGAACATTACTCTGGATAAAAACACGTAAAAATTGTCAGTTTTTCAATACTTGTCCTCGATTAAATGAACTTTTCAACGCATTTCTGAACCTTTGTTCACAGCACCGAAAAATCCGTCAATATTTTCCAAACTTTTTCATTTCATATCGACGAACCGATCCAAAGCTAACGTCTGTTTGCCTAACGTGCCAAACGTAAATAACGCATTGACGTGTCAAACAAAAGGTGGAACTATGTGTACATAAAAACATGAATATTCATAAATAAAAACCGTTGCACGAGAAATTGATTTTATTCTTTTTTTTTTGTTTCATTTTATTATTGGAGCACTACTATCACCCGAAAAAAATTTCAAGAAAATTAAAAAAGGTGAAACCAAAATCAGGGGTTGAATTTTCACGGAATGCCCCGTACAACATACATCGACGCTATCTCAGTCAATCCTTTCGCCATTGTCGTTGGAATATACGGGGGGTGGGGCACCCTTTATTCTGACCTTCATATTTCACTACACGCTGCTTTAGGTATATCCTCGAACCGAAGAGTCTGACGGTGAAGAAAAATGACGATTGCTCAAGAAGCACTATGTTCTGGGAAGCCATGGCATCGCCGAGTTCTTTGCGGAAACCGAACCACCGCCCCCCTGTTTCTGCCGGGGTGGGCAAACAGAGAAGGATTTCCGGAAATGGAAGTGCGGGGCGGCTGAGAGAAACCCTCTTTACGCTGCAGCCAATATCTTTGGGATTTCATCTTTTATACGCAACCTCGCCAACGTTTTTTCTGCTTTGACACACACGCGAGAGAAATTATTTTCTAGAAATATGTTTTTATTTTAGTACCGTAGTCCTTGGCAAGAGGATAATTCGATTCGTTTGTTTTAACCTTCCTGTTTTTTTTTTTTCTTTTTTTGTTTTTTTTTCTCTATCCAAAAAAAAATTAAAACCAATCGTGTATTTTAGATTTATATTCGATATTTCGATATTATGCAAACGGGAATGAAAAAACACAACGAAATTATTTTCGTACATGGTACTTCGTGAAACTATGAAAAGCACGGATATGCACTGTTAAAAATTATTGTCAATTTTCTACATATTTACTGTACAAAATAGTTGTCAGATTACGAAATCAGGTTGCAAATTTACAAATTTGGTCCAGCGACGTAAAGTATTATGTATTTGCCTTACATTTGCGATAAAAATGTTTGATTTTATCAAAATTTTACAAGAAAAACACAAGAAAGTAATTTGACTTTTATATGTTGTAGATTCGGAGGATAATTAATGTTCAATTATTTTCTTACTCAAAATTCACTGAGATGGAATTACCTAATTTTCACCAAACTGTGAGATTCTTATCATCGTCTATGAAATGTGACAAAAAAACAGATTAACTTTAAAATTGACCAAATGAGAAGATAGACACTGACTCGATGATTCAAAAGCGAATGCTGCTTTATTATGTAACATGAATTGGTGAAAATTGAAACTTTTTTCACTGTACGATTCACCGTCACTGTGATCGATCAAGATCAAGATGTATATATATATATAGCATTGATTTTTCTGTATTCATTTAAGCTCGCGCTTAAGAAGAAAAACTTTTTCATAATCCTGTCAATTTTTCTCATACTTTAACATCAGCAGGCAAAATTTTTACGCCAGGTTCAAAATCAATGAGAGGATAAACCTTTTTATGTAGAACCTCGATTAATTTTAGCCACATCTTTTAAAGCTCTGTTTGATGGACAGTTCCAGACACTTGATTTGACAGATAGATAAAATTTATCGTTATTTTAGAGTCCTTCAGCCACACTCAAGGAGGTTCAATACTCGTAAAATACGTTCGCTCGTATAATTCGGTCGGTTCAAAAGAAAAATTCAATCTAAACAGGCGAGAAGATATTTCCCAACCTAAGAGTCAACATCACGTAGTCGGAAAAATCAAATCAACTAATAAGCTGGAGAAAAAAAAAATAATAATGATAATCACGAAAAAATTTTAACAAATACATCGTGTATCACAAAATCACTTGTGAAATTTCTAAAAACTTAGTGATGTATTTTTGAAGGTATAAATCTTTGAAAATACTTTGTGCATTCTTAACATGAGAAAAGAGCTTTTTTGATTGCCGCACGATAAGTTTTGAATTCTATTTACTCGCGAACCAACCCACTAAAATTCATGAAACTTTTTGTAAAAACAATTGCACGGTTATTTTTTCGGTAATTTCAGCAACGTCGTTATCGATAGAGGTGTCGAACCTTCTCAGAACAGTCACCGTGATTCGACAATGATTTACGTACTTCTGTAATTACCATCCACGTAACCGATCAAAGATAACACTCTTGTTTCCGGGTAACACAGAGAAGGGGAAACTCCCTCGTGCTTCAACTGACTATGTAATTAATTTCCTATCTCTGTGTGACTTATTGCTAGCGTTAGAGAAACGGCAGAACGATTCCGTTCCAAGCGTAAACCAATGTCAAACTTGGCGAGCCGTAGTATCAATTTGCTCAGGGTACTGAATAAACTCGACCATTCCTGTTTCATTATAGGTATACTATATGGTAATTAAGCATTCTAACTGAAGATGGTTTCTAAACCAACTACGAATAGTATAGGAAGCAGTCTTATGTTTATTCGATTTCAAAATCAAAGCAAAGAGAGTGAAACATTTATAACTTTACAAATTGAAAATTTCAAGTGTTTCGCAATGTCGAAGACGGTGAGAGAATTTTTAAATCAAAACTTATATCGGCGAAACATGAGCCGAATATCAATTGGCTTCGCGTCAGATGCGAGGGCAAAATTAATTCTGTTGGACAAGCAATTACAAACAGTGACAATTTTTTAACTATCAAGTTATATATCAGAGACCGTAAGTTTTCCCGTAATCAAGTTTAAACTGGTGGAAACAATGCATTCTATTTTAACGTGGAAGAAAGTGCTGAATATTTATTTTAGAATGCTGATTAAATTTCAATGATCTGTGATTTATAAATTAATTCAGCTCTTGGTAGCTCAATTCATTTCAAATGAATTTTGAACACCGTTGAGTCCTTTAGAAAATGACAAGCTAATTTGAAAAGCCGAAAATTATTTGATACCCGCTACGAAAAAGAAAAAATTCTATAACGGTTGTTTGACAGGGAATTAATCGTGCAGAAACAAAATTCATTAAAATTCACCACAATTCGTAAATAATATGCCTGGATTACTCACAGCACCGAATCCGAAAAAGATGTCAAAACTTTGAGAAGGTTCGATTGCAATTTAATCAACTTCCAAACTCCCGTAAGACAGTCGAATAGAATCCACTTCCGGAAGAATATGCACCAAACTCAATATTTTTAAACTCTTGTAACTTTTAGATGAGCGACCTGAGGTTACGTTACTTTATTAAGGTAACTTTATAAAACTGATACTCGACTTGATCTAATTGCGTTGGTCGAATTTTTTCACCACTCTCACAGTATCACGACAATCACAGTATTATCGTTGAAATTTTTTATCAACTTGAGTTTGTTGCCTAAGGAAGATTGAAGAGTGTTATTCGAATCCAAATTTCTGCATTTAAATCTAATGTAAAAAATGTAAAAAAAGATAGAGGTGGCAAATCAGATAACTGAAAAATACTAAAAAGTTGGCAACATTTTATTTCAATTTGAATTCCGTTTACTTTACATGTATTATAATTAAATAAATGACAATGAATTGAATTGACTACTAAAAAAGAAAAACAAAATATTTTTCAGTAACTTCGTTGAAAATAATCCTGTTAATGAAATGATCCATCACAGAGCGAAAACGAACGAATATGTTATATTTTTAACAATTTTTTACCGATTTAAAATGTTATCGATATCCAAGCTTTCGTTTGTAATTTCACTATTTTTTGTTTTTCTATTTCTTGCACAAATCTTCGTGGCTTAACAATACGATAATTTGATCAAAACTCAATTTACGATTATCTCGTAATAAAGTTGAAATAGAGTATCAAAATTCTACCAACTACCCTCCTTGACAAAAATAACTTCATTTGCATTGATATTGCATATTTCAAGTTGTTAAAAATACTGTAATTTTTTTATTTTTACAGACACTTTTTTCTTCGTACTCCGCAGCCCGAACATCGTGATAATGGGTTCAATGCATTCGCGGCAACAATCGAACATTCGATAACACCAATCAAATCTTCTGATTACGGCCACGAATACCAACATGAGCAGGGAATTGTAGTCAATTCAGTTGGTGGTTGACGCACCCACAAATAGCCGCCCTTGCACCACGCCGATGTTGTTACAGACCACCCTTCCCTCCTGGCTGTACGTAATTTAGATATTATTGTAGTCAATTTTCGGATAACACACGAAATGAAACCAAAATTTTGAACTTTGGTTCCGCCACTCGGCGAAGCAATATCGAGTAAAAAATCATCTTTGAAACTAAAGGGAAATAATTTTTTTTTCAAAACAAACAGGCGACTCCAAAAAACTGAATAGCTGCAACAGCTGTAATCGAAGGTAGAAAAAATCCAGCTACTGTACAGCCTTCCTCGCTAAAGAATTTTTATAATATGGGACCAGTCATTTGTAAAGTTATGCCTGGCACGTAAATGACCAGGGTTATTCGGGTCATTCCCGGTTAAGGGAATAAGGCTCTTACGTATTTGTTATGAATTCAGAGATTCATGAGAGCTATTCGTCTCAAAATTTCTGGAAACTGGATTTTCCCCTTACCTACATAAAAATAATTTTTATATTTGGCATATCTCTTTGAATGTCATGAAATATTATCTTATTTTGAGTAACTGAAGAACACACGATAATATCGTTTGCAGTTATTTTTGGATGTTCTTGACTGCCGGAAAATTGATACATCTTCCAATAGAGTTTTGAAAAAGTGCCTCATACAACCCATTTCGAAATGTATGTGAAAATGTTAACTGTGACATCCCTTATCGCATCCAGTCTGGAACATTTTTCCCACAAGAATATCAATTGTTATTTTTTTTTTTTTTACCATTATTTTCTTACTTACCAATAATGGAAACTATGAATGCTTCATTACATTCAACCAGTCAATTCATATTACAGATTATCAGTGAAATTGAATAATTTGTCTGTTCCAATATCCGCCACATGGGATCCGCGATTTTCGAATCCAAAATTTAAACATCAGACTGGAGTTCAGCGATATTGGAAAGTCGAATATTCTGCAAATTTCATTGTGAATCTGTTGATATTTTCATTTGATATCAGCTGTATCGTACCGGCAAATTAGAATTTCGAAATATTACAGAAGTAGTAATTTGAATTTGGATTTACTGAAAACATTAAAAATATCTATTTTATAGGGATTAGTCAAGTCTTAGATTAGTCTTAGACCCTTAGGGTGAGGGTGAAAGAGTAGAATGGCTACACAACAAAAAGGCCAGAAAGTCGAAATTGCAGACTCGAAAATTTAAATCAACGGCATTCATCACGAATCGAAATCTGGTGACAGCGGTGGGATATTAATTGTTCTTTCTTCAGTTTCTTTGACTCTGATAATTTGTTCAATCATTCGATTTGAAACGTAGAAAGATAAACGATATATTCGTCACCATTCCGACGATTCAATATTCTGGCATTTCGTACTGTGAAATTTCCGCATTTTAATTTTCACAACAAACTTCGACTTGTTCCGTATTTCGAAGTTTAACGCATCAGATTTCCGACTCTTCTATAATCCTATGTGGCCATTCTACGTGTCGACCCGCACCCTCGGCGCTGTTTCTGTCCCTCATTCCTCTCGGTTAAATTCACCTGACAGCCCAATTCTCGAGGTCAAGCACCTCGCGGGGACGTGCGAACAAGGAAAGGCGGAAATGAAACCGGAGGTGGCACGGATAAACGAATGCCGGTGCGCGGATGCACATAAAGAGAGGGGGAGGGGACGTGAACTCACTGGTTGAGGTTCCGATCGTTGCTTCCGGTGGTCGCCGACGCCTGCCCCCCGGACGCCCCGCCGCCCCCCGAGTCGTGGTGTCTCCGTTCCTTGTGGACGATGCCCATCAGCTTCATCCACGGGTTGTTGGCGGCGTGGCCACCCATGCCGCCGCTCTGCCACATGGCACTCGCCAGCCTCGCTGCTTTCTTGGGGGCTCCGTAGGAGCTCCCGACTCAGCCTACCCGGGGAACCGATGAGGAACCCCTTAACGGGGGTCCCGAGGGAGGTGGGGGAGGCTGAGGGGCTGCTGGGGGTGGCGCGTCGTGCCCTGCACGACCCCGTTGGCTCCCAAGGCCGCCACTCGAGGACCTCGAACATCTAACCTATATGACCGCTCCGCACCGCTTCCCTCCCTCCACCACCCCCTCCAACTTCCGGCCTCGACGTTATCGGGGTTACACTATCGCGCTCCGTCTTCCTCGGTCTTCTCTCCGCAGTACTTCTTCGCACAAATTTCGCGCACTCTGCACTGCCAACATCAGATCATACACAACTTGCCGAATCGGAGGACGGTCGGGAAAGAGGGTGGCGGGAGGGGGAAGGGGGGGGAGGGTTGAACCAGCGGCAATCGGATATTACGACCACACGAGCGACCCGTTCCCCGATGGAAGAATTTATCCTCGAATCGACAATTGCGCGAAGGTTACAAATTACTTGGAGCGATGACTGAGACTTGATTTTATCACCGTGTAATGTTCTGATACCAACCCTCTCCACCCTTCATGCCGGTAAGAGAAAAAAGTTTAACCTTCGTCTCCTCGCCTTTTACGGATTACGGTGTAGGAAATATAATGCTATAATATGGATAATTGTATTTAGTGGATGAGAAAAAAAAAATAGGCATCCCTAATTGCACTTCGGTGTTAGTACATGTATTGCGATACAGCTTTTTTACCGCCTTATATTTTCCTTTTCTGTGTTTAAAATTTTTTTTAATTTTTATGCCCCGTTTCACGTTCATCGCAGTACAGAAAATCCAATTTAATACGTAATGTAGATTCATAAATTCCTGGGATGAGCGAGAAATATCCGTTTTCAAAAGTAAAGAAATTTTCGCTTGGGAATACAGAAGTATGGGAAATTTTATAGATACACGATTTTGGGCACCATTTTTGTGCTTGGTAATAATTGTGATATCAGTTGTCACGAAAGTCGGTTTTTATACTTCTAGTGGTGAGTGACTTTGTTCAGAGATTGAGGAAAATTCAGCGAATTTTAAAATCCCGAGAATAATACTGTGATTGACGTGAGACTCAACTGATGTCTGTATTCACGTTCGTTTTGATGGAAAATTTTTCTGTCTGAAGTAGTAATATTTGAGTATTATGAAACGATTTTTTACCTACAACGATGAGCGCAAAAAAAGAGATAATTTAAATCCGCGTAAAAGTGATCGTATTAAAGAATTACGAAGTTTGACTGAAACCTTTATACACGCAGAAGTTATTCCTCTTCCTCAACGGCACTTGAAATTTCTATACCCATCGAATAATCAAGCAATTGATCTCCTCTACTGCCTCTGTTCCGATCTCTAAAATTCGGTAAAAATATACAAGTGTATTACTGCCACCGTGCTGTAGACGGTATATACACACAAGTCGCTAGCTGAGAATTAGGTCATTAATTAATCCGTTAATAACGTCAGGGTGAAGAAGATTGGCTCCGAATCGTGATACTCTCCTTGAAACGGAGAACGGGTCGCTCATTGTCCGCAGATAAATAAAGGGAAAATAAACAAGGGGCGAAGTAAATAAAATGTGAATATAAATTCCAGAGATTCATTTCAATACATCTGTACACTTTCACTTCCGGGTTACGGTCGAAAAACAGGCACCACCTCATGTACACCTCGGGCTATCGCTGGTTCCGAGTAGCACTGAATGGGGACGGTACTCTACAGGCACTCTGGACGAAGGCCTTCCGCCTGTCCATCAGTCCCTCCGTCACTTAAGGCTCCGAGCACCGCGGCGGTAATTGCAGCCGAGATCACGTCACGATACTAATTGCATCTTGAGGTCTAGTGACCGGGGTCACCGGCAGTTACACTCGTCGTCGCTAGCCATTCGTCGTTTCGAGGACTGAAAATGCGAATAAGGTTGTAATTCTTTCCGGAAAATCAACGGTTCGCACGAGCGGTCACAATACACCGATAGATTTCCCAGAAATCACGCGACACTCTACGTAAAGGGGCGAGAACACGCGCCAAAACACGAGGAGGTCGACTGGAAAGGGTTGATAACTGACGACAACGGCAACTATTCATTCACGGATCATTGGGATTGCATTGAACAGCTCGTAACGTTTCAAATAGTGTACGCTGATTTTTCTAACCTCACTGATTATCGAAATTAACAGAGTAAAAGAAACCAGAAACAACAACAATTTCTATCCCACCGCTGTCACCAGATTTCAATCGCGCCTGACGATTAACGAAACGAATGAAATTCGCAAATAACCGTGAAACTAATTCGAAATAATGACCGATCTATTTTACGAACGTAAGTGATTCGAAAAATTAGCGAATGAACAATCACAGCATCTACGAAATTGTACATCGTACATGGTACACCGCGATAGGAAGTGAAAGAAACTCGGAAAAGTCAATTCCTATCTCACCGCTCTCACCAAATTTCGTTCTAGCCTGACGATTAGTGAGTTGTAAAAAAACGCGCGATGAATCGTAAAACTAAATCATAAAATAAACTAAGCAAATCATCGCGTCTCGCTGTCTTCCGATCTTGCTGGATCAGTGTTGGACGAGTGATTAATAAACTAGTCAAAGTAAGAAAAAAAGAAACTAAAATTAAAAAAGGGACAATCCGTATCCCACCGCTGTCACCAGAGTTCGTTGAAGCGCGCCGGTGAGTCAATCGAATAAAATTTGCGATATACCATGTAACCAAATGAGGGAAGTGGATTACCCTTGAGTGAGAAAAAATCTCTGACCCGATGACTATCGGGGAACCTTGTGCAGGTGGATACGACAAAGGGTACTTTTTTTAGGGACGGATTATTCCGAGCGTACAAAGGGAAAAGCTCGCGGTCCGGCGCGTGTTCTCGGGCAATAGCTGCAGTTCGACGGGGATCGACACGACGACCGGGTTCGCGGAGAGGGTCTCAAGTCGGCGGCACCAGGCTCTCGGGTCCGGCACGGTGCCACGGTTTCGCCTCACTGCCGGGCTCACTGCAGACACTGACGCACCGCACCCCCACCCTCGTGGTTCACCAGGCGTACGGGACGGCAGCGGCCCCGGCCAGCGCCGAACACCTGCGCCGTGCTCCCAAAGCGCGGAACCTCCGGCAGCCCGTCTATATAGGCGGGGGTGGATGGTGCAGGAGGACGATGGGGGCGGCAAAATCCACCCCCGAACCCCAGGAGTTGTAATAATTAATCGCGGGTCGTTGGCAAGTCGTGCCTCCTACCCGTGCGTGCATGTCCGCAGCGCAGAGTCTCGCCGTATTACATCTGCGCTGCGTATCGCACGCGCCGGAATTTGCCGGATCGAGACGCGGATGCGTGCCTCTGAGGTGTCTGTGGCAAAACTGAGTTAAGAGGATTCGTATCCTGACTAGGGACTGAGAACGACCAAGAGTAATCTATTTTCGATTAACCCTAGTCCGTCGCACTGGATGAAATTCATCCCAAAAGTGTTTTTTTTTTTTGTTTTCTTTTGCTGCAAAAATTAGTTATAAAAATCTAAAAATATCTAGGTATTTTTTAAGGATCGCAGATAAAGCTGTCTCTGTTTTCTTAATCAAAATTTATCGTTCAAATATTGTAAAACGTCGGAAAAGTTAAAGAGAGTGTAAAAAATTTCGAAAACCATTTCCATGACTAAAGGACTCTACGAGGAGTTTGAAAAATGTTTAAGGGGTGACCTAACCTAGGGTGACCGATTAGGGTTAAATCGATTATTTTTACCAGATTGATGGTGTATAGTCGATTATTTTTCCTTACAATCGGTTGTTGTTTTTTTACTCCCACGAACGACGCAATGCAGTATCAATTTGTGTGATTAAAATATCAATTTTTATCATTGTCTCACTTGCTAAATACCTATTTTATTTAATAAGTTAATCATAAATGAATATTTCCACCTGAAATTAAAAAAAATTTGAATGAAACTATAAATCATGAAAAAACTTTTCCGCTATTAAGACTACATACTAAAATTTATTAAATTTTAGTTTCGTGTGCACAGTTTCAAAAAAAAAAAACACGAAATAATCGATTAATCGATTATTCTTAGCTTATTGATAGTGGCCATCGCTACTAGAGACCAATGATAGTGTGAGGAATTCATTTCTGTGAAGCGGTGGTTGGAGAAATTTTACTCACAATCAGTCTTATGCAAATTCGAGAAATATTGTTTCTTATTCAGACGAGGATAAGATGCAAATCACGTGTTTTTATTTTGTAATAACAAGTTTACGAAATCCAAATTACAAATATCATTAAAGTGCATTGAATTAGACCGAAATGAAGTAGAAATTAAATTTCAATTTTTGTAAATGAATTGAAATAAAATACGAACAAAATTTGTAATTTGTTTTTGACGGTGCGTATTAAAATACGAATTGGTCAAGTTGAAAAATTGTAATTGGATTGAATTAAAACTTTGATTACACTTTACAAATTGTAATTTTTCCTTGTAGAAAGATCAATTTCTTGTCCGAGTTTCAACCAAACTGAAACTAACCACTGATTAAAAATCGAATTAATATTTCATATCGGCCTGAATAAAAAATAAACATGCAAATTGTAACTTCTTTCACGCTAGTTACAAATTTCCTTGATTTAGATACAATATTAGAATTGAGGTGAAGAATAATGATTGCTTTAGTAATACACCGAACTGAATTTCTGCTAAATTGGTGCTTTGAGGATATCATCCCATGGCGCAATACACTCAATCAATCAATCAATCAATCTTGATCGGTGCTTCGAAGAGAACGAAACGTTTTGTTACATTCCGCTTGAGAGTGAACCGTAAGCAATTGTTTTTTTTTCAGAAGTGGATTTCGGGTAAAATCGTTATTGCACAAATTATCGCTGGGATAAAAGTATTTGACGTGAAATACTGCAGTAGGATTTTAGACTTGACTGAAATTGAGATGAGAACTTTCTCGGGCATTTAAGTGATGAATTTAAAAGCTGCCTAAAAACCAAGATGGCCGCTATTGAAGCATTTGTAATTTCATTTTGAATCAAGGATCATTTTTCACGGATGTAGACGCTCGTAACTTTACATATTTGTTAGCAAGTTACGATGCATTTCGAAAATTATGGTGAAAAATGGAAAAAATAAGTTCGCTTTATTAATAGCTGAACTGAACTTGTAGAAACACCGAAAATGGAATAAAAAATATGCCATGAAATTCAAAATCTCCTAAACTACACGGAAATCTGTTCCTCAAGTAGAGTCAAGTTGTTGCTGTATTGTTTGAAGAAAAGCCGAAACTTTCTATTCAATTGCACTGTTTTTTCAGCCAGCTATTCAATTTACTTCTTATTAAAGAATAACTTCACCTAATCGTACAAGAGGATAATTTTGGAGTAAAATATGAATCCGCACAGCTATTGGATGTGCGATGAGTTGTAAAACTTTGGAGATATAGTATAAAGTTCCTTCTAGTAACTTTTTGCATTCGCTGCAAGTACCAACTCTCGTGGAATAAAGTTAAAAAAAAGTTTTATCGCTAGCGGTTGAAGTTTTCAACGAAAGCAAAACGCGTCGACGTGCATCCCGCGTGAAAAAAAAAAAAAAAACAACCAATTATGCCGGATGACGAGGATATTTTATTACAGAAACTACGCTAATTAGTTACGGTACGTGAACCGAAATTAAAATGTCCTTATACTAATTGAAAAATAAATGCATCTCATAGTCTTCTAAGTTTTGCATACTTAAATATGTTAAATGCTGAAAAAAACCTTGACGATTACCAATTTTCATACCATTATTTGTATTTTTTACGTGTCTTGCACAACCATTATAGAATTTCTGTTCAAATCATCAATCGTCAAGATTTTACGGTAATTGCTCGATCACATTACGTAAAAAAAATTCGGGCGAATGGCTTCGTACTCATTTAGTCAGTGTCACAATTACTGTAAAATTTTTAATGTAAACTGGACGAAATTTGGGCGAAAAATCAAATATTAGGTAGAGATGATCCATCAAACTCTCCGGTCTTCTTCCTCTTCCGGTTATCAAATAACAAATTTTTGAAGTTTCATATAATCATTTTGTGCATCTTAAATTACAATCTCCATCGATTTGGAACGAAATTTCAACGATGAAGTAATTATCTGGCAAAAGGATGTAACGAAACTTTTCAAACTTCCACTATTTTCAGCTACGTATATTCTGAAATTAAAGAAATTAGGTCGTATCTTCATCGAATACATGATTTATCGCCTCATTTCGAGTGAAGTATTCTAATATCTATGGAAAGATTGGTTTCGCCGAAAAATATTTTTGTGGATGTAAGTTTTTAGGTGTCAGGGCAGAAATGAGATAGTTTCATCGACCTTTGTACATTGATTTCTTCCTCAGCATCGTTTACGATGTCAAAATTTTTCTAATATACGACTGTTTTCCCCAGTCTCCATTATTCAGACATCTAACAAATCATCCAGCTATGCCTATCGCAAAAAAGCTAACCTTTTTTGTTTACCCGGCAAGTTATGAATGCGCGAACTGTTTTTTTCGAATCAGAGCGAAATCTCTGCAATTTCCGCGAATTTTTTTCCATAATAATTTACACTGTCTTCGGTAAAAATTAATATTAAACGAGACTGTGTATCTTAGACGTCTTTAAGATCTCTTGAAGATGTCTTATACGATCCGAATCCACACACCAACTTCGCGAATTCGTCTTAAGAACGTCTAATGCCTGAAATTTGACGCATAAGTCGTCTTTAAGATGATCTCAAGATGTCTGAAAAACATTTGACTTCTCTTTATTATATCTCAAATCTTTTCAGAAAAAATTTCAAGCCCTCTGTCACCTGTTCTGACGATTTTTAAACCTCTTCACGACGTCTAGAGACAAGGAAACGTATTTTGAAGTAACGATATTTCGAAGAAGTTCAGAAGATGTAAAAACAGATCACGTAGGAAAATTTTACCGAAATACTTATTTCGGACTCAATATTTGGGCCTGGAAATAATCGTGCAGAGGAATCTTTTACTGTTCCGAATTTAAAGAATCCTTGACCGTGAGATTATATCTACTGATTGATTATTTTCTGAGGCGAATCTTATCGACCAAAAATGCATTCATTTCATATCTCTAAGAAGAGGCACCGTTTTTTTCTTTACAAAGACCAAGGAGTTAATTACGATGCAAAAACGGTGTACAATGATTAGAATTACAGAGATTAGAAATTGATTACAGGGACTACAGAAAGATTGCAACAAGATTACAGCAAGATTGAAAATAAATCACAAACGATTACAGAGATTGCAAGGATTACAAAATTACAAAAATTACAAAAAATTACAGGAATTATAAGATTACAAAAAATTACAAAGATTGCAAGAATTCGAAAAGATTACAAGGATTACGGGGAGAATACAGAGATTACAAATATTACAAATATTACAAAGATTACAAAGATTCGCAAGGATTACAGAGATTACATAGAGATTGCAACACGATGAAAGAGAATACACAAGATCGCAAAGAATGCAAAATATTACAAGAAATACAAATTATTTCCAAGAATATATGAGATTACAACAGCGATTAACCCCTGGACAAAAACGTATTAATCAAACCTTAAGCCGAAATGAGCAATTACACAGGAATTGAAAATGTCGATAGGATTAGAATCGATGCGATTCAGCCCCCTGCCTATTTTATGCTAATGCTGGGAAACGTTGATACATTCATTTACATATCAGTAGTCGGTAAAAATTCGAGTGCCGCTGATGTGAGTCGGTGGGTGGTTTGAACGTTTGTTACATATATATATATATATAGGTATATAAATATATATATGTATATTATACGAAACAGTCTTGTCGACATGCGGTACAAAACTCGTTGCCGCATGATATTGCGGGGATCCTAAAACGCAGGTTGTACGCTTTAACCCTGCTTCACGTCCGCCCACGTCAATAAATTTGAGTCTCTTCGTGTCCCTCGCGCTAAGAGAGATGCACAGTACCTAAGTGAGTTTGAGGATCCGAGGAACGAGAGCACGACCGAAAAAACCACTTGATTTTAAAGATGCTTGAGCGGAGACTTCACTGGAATATTTAATCAACAATGATACTTTGAAAAATAATTTACCATCATTATTACTGCTGAGAAGAGTGAGATCGAAAAAATCATTCCACAAAAATTCAGTCCACGATTCTAATCATAGGGTGCGTAAAAACATCAATTTCGCATTAGTCCGAATTTTCATGGCTCTTGATCTTTATCATTTCCATCATGAAAAATAGCTTTTTTACCTGAGTACACGATAAACATTTTCCTTATCTTATAAGTGTGACACAAATATTTACGATTTTTAATTAATAATTAATTCAAAAAATTTGGCTGTTGTAAACTGAGCACAACTGCCATCGACGATTGTCGAAATTTTTGAGCTTAGAGACATGTGGTCACCTCGTAGGTGACATGGCGAATCATTAAATAAATTTGTTCAAAATTTGTCTCGAATCAATTGACTTCGCGTTGAATTTAGTACTCCGAAAACCAGTGGAGACATTCGGTCTGGAGGCCACGCCGTATTTTTCATTTTCAGTTAAAACGAAGTTCAGATATGGGCAACGGGTTTTGGCTTGTGTGCAGACATATCGGCGGTGCCAAAACGTTCCACTGGCGACACCCAGATTCCGTGACCTAGACACTAAAAACACCAAACCATTGCAGACCAAGCTGCGCCATACGAGTGTAAAAGCAAAAACCGCGGCTGCGGTTGAATTAATTGATTTAGTTCTCTGTAAAATAACGATTTCCAGACCTCATTGTGCCCTTCGCTATACAACGTATGCATGTCCCCTCCCTTCCGTTTTGGTCAATTAAATTTTTCTGAGGAAGTTTTTTACCGCCTCCTTCCATCATCCAACGCCTTCTCTCTCTCTCTCTCTCTCTCTATCTCTCTTTCACTCGCGCGCTCTAAGAACGAGCTTTTGCTCGCCCCACGTCGTTAAGCCGCTCGTCATACGATTAGTCGCGATTTACGAGGTGCTCAGCTACCCCTGGAGGTATAAGTCCCCCCCCCCCCCCCCCTCCGAGTGCAAAGGTACAAGCTGATGGCCAGATATCATATACCTACAGAGCTATACTGTAAGAAAAATTTCGTCCATTTCTATGATCTATAATTTGATGTCAATCTGACACTTGTATCTATAACGCGGTACTAAAATTATCGGATATGAATCTGAATCTAAGACTGTGTGCTGTCAATCTGACACTTGTATTTAACGTCAATCAAACACTGGTTGATGTCAAACTGATACTTGTATTCAACGTGCATCTAAGAATATCTGGTGTTGATCTAACGCTTATATTTAATGTGCATTTAACAATATCTGATGTCAATCTGACACTTATGCTTAATGTGAATCTAACATTATCTGATGTCAACCTGACACTTATCTTTAATGTCCATCTAACAACATCTGATGTCAATCTGGCACTTATGTTTAATGTCCATCTAAGAACAGCTGATGTCAATCTGACACTTATGTTTAATATGAATCTAACAGTATCTGATGTCAATCTGACACTTATGCTTAATGTGAATCTAACAGTATCTGATGTCAATCCAGCACTTAGATTTGATGTGAACCTAACAACATCTGATGCCAATCTGATACTTATGTTTAATGTCCATCTAAGAACAGCTGATGTCAATCTGACACTTATGTTTAATATGAATCTAACAGTATCTGATGTCAATCTGACACTTATGCTTAATGTGAATCTAACAGTATCTGATGTCAATCTAGCACTTAGATTTGATGTGAACCTAACAACATCTGATGTCAATCTGACACTTATATTTAATGCGAATCTAACAGTATCTGATACTAAATTTCCGAATTGACTAAGAAAATCGTATCGTAGTAGTCCACACCGGTCATTTTTAAAACCACATTTTTTTGCAACGGCATATTTTGTTGTTCTGCGGAATTGGTTTTTTGAATATTTTAACAACGAGATCATTTTCGAAATGAGACCATATATATATATATATATATATATGTACAAAGTGTCAAATATTTTACCACGTTCCGTCGTTCATAAAACTATTATAAGTGATGAAATCACCTCTTGTGCCTTCCTTTTCTGATCAAGAAGCCATCATAGATAAAATTCGCACAAAGGCTATTAAATATTTATAAAAATGAATAAGATTGCTCCGTCAACCCGGATTATGATAAAAACAGTCTTGTTTCTGAGTTCCAACTAAAAACAGGCATTGCGTTTGTTCGGTCAGTTGTTTCGCTTGTAAGCCGTGTTTTCTTTGCGCTGCAACGCAATTTTACAGCAATATATCAAAAATACTATCGTTTAAGACATGGTGAGCACTTAATCGCGCTTGACTTTCAAGTTGATTTCGAATAATTGCTTATGTGGGCTAAATGTGGGTACGGCGATTTTCTCAAATCATCGTTAATTATATAGCTGTGAGATGTATTGAGTAATTTTATATTTATTTTAAGATTTAGGATTTCAAAAAATGATCTATAATTATTTCGTAATGTATCATAATTGATATAACGTCGAACAACGCATTTTACACCACAACTTACGAACCATTCGCGCAATTTTTATAAAATCCGGTATAAACATTCCATTCTGAATGGCATAATTATCGAAGGAGGTACAAGAATGATTCTTGTTCCGATTATATTTTGTGCGATAAACACGATAAAACTACGACAAATGTGTCAAAAAAAAAAGAAAACAAATTTTTATTGCGAAATTAGAGTTTTTTGTTTAACTAATAAGTTACGCAAGTTTGTTGAACCTGAAAACATATGGATTTCTTGTTTTCCATTGTTAACAACGTGGTGTTATTGACGTGAAAAGTGCAGTCTCGTCGAAAATTTTGTTACATGCTGAAGGTGTCGTAACTACAACAATTACCGAACATTTTTCAAGTCTTAAAGCTTACAATTAAATGAATATAAAATTATCACTACTGGGTTATTTTGTAACCTTCCCGTAACAGTAGAATCAGAATTGAACATGTTGAATTTTATTCAAACAATCTCTTCGCAATACTGAGAAAAAAAAATTAAAAACCGTAGAAAAAATCAACGTCAATACTGAATTTATATTCGATTTCTAACATATGAGAGACTCATGTGAATGCTGCTGCTTGGAAATTCATCACACTGAAAAACATGTAAATCAGTATCAGCGACAAGCCCGTGACAAGACCGTGAGGGTGAAAATGAAATATTCCGTTTTCACCGCAGAGAATGAGCGTGAAATTGTACGTTAAGCATTAAATATCTTGATACGCAAATCTCGACACCATCTTATAAAGAGCAACTCCCCGGGGGATAATTATAATTTATTTCGTGGGTAACATGGCTGTAATTATATTGTACATTAATTCAAGTGGCTTCAACACCGAAATGATACATTTTATACAATGAGAGAAATTCTTAGTTCCGGTTACCGCTCGGTTCTCGAGTATTTTCATTTTTTACCACAATCGAAAAATATAGTTCGAGGTAGAAAATGAAAATTAGTTTTGTATCCGTTACCTGAAAGTCTAGTATCCGTTACTATTCTTTCTCATTACGATCGCTGTTGCTATATTTTCTTGCAACTGTTGCGAAAATTTAAAGCTTGTGCAAGAATAAATTGACGTCAAAGCCTTATTTAACTAAAAAAGTAGAGTAAACCTCACAAACTGATTTTGCGTTGCAATAACCAAAAAAGGATCGACAATAGCGCAAAATGGTTAGGCGTACCTCGTTTTTCTTTCAACAATACCTCTTTTACCCAATTTTTCTAGCTACCGTAACAAATGAAATTTTTCTCAGTGAGCGGATTTGTACTCTCGCAATTTGTTCACGTATTTTCAAACTGTGCTATTTCCTCTTCGTTGCGTTATTCTGCATTGTATGTTAATTAATTATTCCATAAATTTAACCTGAAACCCAAAGTAAGTCTAATTTAATCATCAAATATCGCCTTTGAAGACCTACCGAAAATAACTACTTCGTTCATTCCCATAATTCTTTGCTGCCAGTTACAGACCGCAACAGATAAGCTAACAAACATCGTCAGACACCTTTGACGGTCCAATTAATTAACACGTTACCAAACGGCTTTGTAAACTGACTTCCCAGCTCCAACTGGACTAAGAAAGGGTCAGACACGGGTCGATTAACCATCCCCTACTTTCATCCCTCCCTTCGAGTCCCTATCTCGCTAGATCTCCGCCAGCTTATCGTTAGCCAGTTGTATTTCCGGTTCTCCGCTTGGCCATTGCCACTTCGTCACGTTCTTCATATGATCGCCTGCTCACAATCCACCGGATGGTTTATTATTTCATTACACGGTTTGTATTATTGTTATTTTTTTTTTTTTAATATTTGTTACATATCCACGTGGATGTTTCTTTCCGTTTAAGTTTTACCTAACCATTTGGGTAACGACTAATTTTATTTAGGAAATATATTCGTCACTCAAATTGTTCTCAATTCTCTTTTTCTCAACGATCGATAACTTTCGATTTAAAACTATGGATCAAGAATTACCAAGAAATATAACGTCATAATTTCGTTACGAAGTTCTTGAGCTTTAATTATGAGTAATAGCTTTATTCTAATCAAGTTTTATGCAATTTTTATACATGAAATTTGTTTCGTTAACATTCAGATATTCACGTCGGAAAAAAAAAATAATTGCCAAATTATCATCAATTTTCGAATGAATTTATACGCTAGAGTTCCACCTACTTTTAAAACCGATATCTTAACCTAATATTGGGATTATAAGATTTCATAAAAATATAGCAATAGAAATTGTAGTCAGTACTTTACTTGTTATACAATGTTAATGTATGATTAAAAAAATTTCGATGAGTCTTTATGTCAACCGAGCCATTTGATCTGCGATCTTGCGAAATGTCTTGAAACAAATTCTTAGTTAGCATTATAATTCGAGAAATATTTCGTCATTAATTATTCCGAAATATTTTCATTTTTTAACAATTTTATAATAAATTTGGTAGAAATCGTTGAATTTTGATTACGAAGTTTCACCTCGAGTACGGAAAAACCTACATTTATGCTATTAGAAAAATTGTAGCTAACTAATTTACCGTGGTGAATGCGGTAAATCTTTAAGGTCATATCTATCATGATTTAAATTTATGACGCAATACACGCTGTATTACGAGTATAGAGAATTATAAAATTCCTCTTAATATAACGTCCGCACTGCTAATACCGTTGTACATAAAACTGCAAAGAAAGAAAATATCTAAGTAAAATTAACTGTTATTCGCATTTTGTCGAGCCATATATTCCGGGTACCTACTTGTATTTACTGCACGCATAGTAAATATGGTTGACTGCTATTTAAGATCATGTAGTACTACTACCTTTACCGACCGAGCAAACTCACCATGTTTCTTCGTATATTAAAACAGTTGAAATTTGAACCATTTTCGTTCGCTTGTTTATTTAATATAGGAAGAAAAAGGATGATTTTGCTCGGTCGGTAAAGGTAGGAGTACTACACGACCTCAACGTACCGCTACATTGGAATTCTGAACACTTTTACTTTATACATATATATTGCAAGTGTTACCGAGCTTTAAAAATCACATTTAAACTACTGCTATCAAAAGTCAAATGGGTTTGTAACATGCATGGTGCATGAAAAAATATAGGTCACGTGACTAACGATAAATGTATCCCGGATTGTGCTAAGCGTCAGAATTCAAGTGAACTCAAACCTATTTCTTCAGAGTCAGTGGAAACAATGAGATTATGATTAAAAATAGAATTCAGTTAACCTATGCGTAAAATTTCATACTCCGAGTACCTTGAAGCGAATAATTCTCGTGGTGAAATCGGAAAACTGATGCGATTGAAACTGTTGAAATAATTTCCTCAAGTCTTTCTCAAGTTTCGTATGCTATTATTGGCCAATTTTAATTTCGAAGTTTCAATGTTGGTTTAGAATCAGCGACTTAAAATGCTATATGAATATGAACTTCACCATAGTTGCGTCTCTTTTGAAAATTAAATGTATCAAATTGTATTCAAAAATTTCGAGGTAAAGTTTTATTTCCATAACAACCCAATATTCTTTCGAAAACTGTACGTCAAGCTTCACAAACTCGACCTCATCCTCGAATTTCAAAATTCTGTGTTCATATTTGAATTCGACGACAGCGAAAATTGTTCAACGATCAATTTTGACGGGAATTTCAACACGTTTTAAATTTCTGTTGGTGAGCTCAGAATAAATAAGGTGAACGAGAGGAGAACCTAAACCCAAGTTTTAGGAAAATCGAAGCTATTGACCTTTCAGAACAAGAAGCCAATTGCTCGTCACCGAAGACTTAACTACCATAACGTAAAATGTCGAAACTCTGTCCACGGAACTTGTAGCTACGAAGTTTGAAGTCTGTAGAAAACTATACATATGCCTTAGTCCCTCAGACAGCGGAGAAAGCTTTGTTGAAACTTCTGAAGAGAGCTGATGAACTTTTTTATCAACTGTCCGAAAAGCTTTCGCACATGTTATGCCTTTTTTGAGACTGTGTCCCGGATTAGTAACTCCCCTTGAACTACTCTACTCGTATACCACATTCATAGAAGTATCGGAAAATTTCTCTGACGCGATGTTTTACACTAACGCTGTTAACCAAAGTCGTGTACAGTATTTTAGTATCTACATATATGTCAGAGCAGATATATTGAGATCTGAGAAATAGTTGTGACTGACGAATCAGGCATGAAAAAATAATTATCACATGGTTGTGTTGGGAAAATTTCACCGATATCAAAGTAAATACAACTTGGAGCAAGCTGCGTGCTTTTGCTTTGTCACATTGAGCTAATTTATAGTATTGGGAAAAATTTCATTTGTTATAGTAACTAGAAAATTCGGTAAAATAGGTATCGTTAAAAAAAGTGTTTGAATATTGTTGGAATTACTAAAAACGAGGTACGCGTAAACATTTTGCGCTATTGTCGATCCTTTTTTGGTTATTGCAATGCAAAATCAGTTTGTGAGGTTTACTCTACTTTTTTAGTTAAACAAGGCTTTAACGTCAATTTATTCTTGCACAAGCATTAAATTTTCGCAACAGTTGCAAGAAAATATAGTAACAGTGATCGTAATGAGAAAGAATAGTAACGGATACTAGACTTTCCGGTAACAGCTAGAAGACTAATTTTCATTTTCTACCTAGAACTATATTTTTCGATGGTGATAAAAAATGAAAATAGTTAAGGACTGAGCGGTAATCGGAGCTACTAATTTCTCTCAGTGTAGAAACGAGAGGAGGCAAACCCGGTTTTTCTAGGCCGAGCATAGGTTTGCGATATGAATACGGAAGATTAAAATACCGTTGCCTCCTTGATGCACACGATTCTTCATATAACATGAGTATATTACGCGTTTTTTCACGACGCACGCAATTGAGGTTAGGGTCGCGCAATGCCAATTTTTTTCGCGACAGCGCATGCGCGCAGTACAGAAAAGACGGTTTTTTATTGCTAGGACTTAAAAGTGGTCTTTTCAGTACTCCGCGTATGATTATTCGTAAACTCAATCGACCGTCATAGAAAGGTGTACTTTGTGTACGGAAAACACGCATTGGAAAAGGCGTATAACACGCTCGCGTTATATAAGGAATATTTTCGAGTAGCATATTTTGTACCATAAAACTGCACCTTCCGTTACATGCTAGAATCCAATACCCTGTGTTCCGAGCATTTTTCATCGAACACGGTGAATCGAAAGAGCATATCCCCTAAACTGACCCAGGCCAATCGAATACGTATACGATATGACGGCGAACGAATTGCTGGGATAAAAATAGCTTTCGTTTAATTCGTAGGGTGACTCGATTTGAGTGATGGGATGTAGAGCCTAGATGCGGGGGTTGGGAAATCACGCGAGTCGAGAGATAACCGAGCGGTGAAATAGGCAATGATGCAGGGCGATGGGCGCGCGAAAGCATTAGAATCGTTCTATAGGGACGCATAAGGCGAGAATCTGGGTCCCTCCTGGCGCCCCGAGGTTCGGGGGTGAGAGAGGGCCGTAATTTCCGGCAAGCATTAATGCACGCTTGCTTCGCCTCGTGTTGTTACGTCACACTTTCAGTCGATAAGCGGAAAACCGACCTGCTACTCGATTCTGAAGGTATCTAGATACAAGGAAAGGGACAAGAACCAACAGGCCAGACCCCATTATCTTGCACATGATTTATTGCGACGGACAATTTATGGTAGCGTCCTTCCAAGCTGGACTGCCGCAAACTAGATGGCCAGCTGTATGTATGAATATATAGTTGTTCGAACACTGAATAACTATACAAAGTGTATATGATTCTGTTTCCTCTTCGAGGTCACAAGGTTATAATAAACGCCCTCAAAGTGATCAATTTCAACTTGGCAAAATTCCACACATAGGTACTGTATCGTCACTGTTGCGAAGAAAAATATTCAATCATTGGAACCTCTGGAAAAAATTCTTCATGGTGTTCTCGATGTTTCCACGATGTATTAAAAAGATTGGAATTGCTCGAATTCCCGGTTAAAATCGATAAATCATGTTTTCTCTTCTCACAAATACTAAATAGAATACAATCAGAATATAGCTGTTGGTGATAAATGATTAAATTTTACGTCAACTCGACACGGTCTTATACTACTTACTAGTTTTTCGTAGGTATCAGGCATTCGGAACACATACTTTAATATGCGTATTACTGTAGATACTAAAGTATCTAAAAGTCCTGAATACTCCGTCATGATATGTGCTGTCTTTTTCCAGCATGGGTATCTAATATTTCTAATCTAAATATCTAAAACTTGTAATATTTTTGCAGTCCAAGTGATAAATGTTTCCCAAGTCGCGAATAACGTTATAATTTGTAAAAACATTCGTACAATTAGCGTAACGCTAGTCTTGGGAAAATAATTAAAATAGAAGAAAAAGAGAGCTGAAATGATACCTCGGCGTGGCTTATACAAAATTTTTACCACTGTTATACTCTTTTTATACACTTCTGGAAAGTGCTGGAGGACTTTCCACTTATCGTACTTGATGCGCACTGGTTGTGAGTGCAATTTCCCTAATAGCACACACCCTTTCCTATTGGCCACAATGTAGGGAAATTGCACTTGTTGGTGAGCATCAAGCGCATTATGTAAAAGCTACTGACTGTGTTTATAGCGTACTGACAAAGAGTATGAAGCTACAGAAGAACGCTATTGTTGCGAGTCGACACACTTGAAGTTATCGTTCCATTTCAGATTTTCATAAATCTGTATCACCCGTCATAGTTAAACTACACCGTTATTCTAATCTGAAGATTTTTTCAGATTTCTCGTTCATAATAGAGTTCTGGAAAAATATGAGTTTTCTCCGGCTGATTTTCACCTCTAACTCGACTTGCTGAGAAATAGTTAAAAATACGATAATTCGGAATTATTCGATTTTTCAATCAAAAATAAAGTTTCGAAAGGATAATAGATGGACAACGATAAGATTTCTTTATAGAAACTTTCTAGAATATCTTAGGAAAGCTCGCAAACATTATTAGGATGATTCAAACTTTCAGAATGATACAGAATTTTTCTAAAAACTAGCTACATCTCGATGCAGGTATTTCTGATAAATATGATAAGAATTTTTTGAACTTTTTTTCACGTTCCGTACCCTTGCATCGGATTCGTGCTAACTTCCTCACAACCGGGTAAATTTATATACACTAGTTGTGTATTTACCATTGTGGATCTGGAAAACTTGGAAAAGTCGGAAAATTTCACACTCTAAGATTATTGGCAACCCTGTTTGTGTGTTTGTTTTTCCTAAATGACACGCAAAACGAAGATCGCTGACTATTCCAGGTTTTCCTCAAGAGTGTTCCATGAATGCGTTTTATTTGCCACATTTTGGAAATGAAATTTTTAAAAGAAATTGCCGATTGGCTGATTTTTGAATATTGACCAACCATCTGAGCTGTTCATTTGAAATCAGAAAATCTGAAAATCTCTGACGAAATCTCAAGACTAACAACGAAATCTCTAAAAATGGTTTGTGAAATCAAACCATAACAGACTAAAAATCAACCAATTCTGAGGTTCCTGAGAAAATAAGCACCAATTAGATAGCGTCTACAATTTTCAAACGTATCTGTTTGACAAGTTAGTGGTCCTAAATATTAAAAATAAAAACATGTTATGTGAGTAAAAGTTCGAAATATCTTTGTGCTTACAATTCAGATTCTAGGATATAAATCTGTCCGTGTTGCCTCGATCGTTCGATAATTATCATTATACATTTGTAGGAAAATTGTCCATGTTATAAAGCGAAAAAATGAAATATATTATGTATTCCTGTATTTCTTGATTTTCAATACCGTCAAACGTCACTTTTGAAAATTAGAAACATGAAAAATTATTGTGGCGCAATTGAGAAATCTACACCCGTATTCATTGAGGAACAAGGATTCCTTGTTAATGAAACGTGAAATGAGAACAAGGAATCCTTGTTCCTCAAGGAAGGACTATGAATACGGGTGCTAGAGAATCATTTTAGCGCCATTCAATGAAATATTCGTCTGATAGGTTGGCAACGCTGCTATCAACACCCTTGCAGGGAATTTCGTTCTTCGTTCTAGAGTTGGCAGCGGATTTCGCATCGCGCGTAGTTGAATAAAATACCACCAGAGGGCAGGCGTCAAACGCATGCGTGGGCTCCATCGTTGAATCGGCGCCGCATCGGGAGACAAGGGAGAAACACCGAGCCGCCATTTTGTAAAGTGTGTGTTTGGTTCGCCTCGGGTCGTAAAGTTGGTTTTCGTTCGTCTATTGTTCCCGTCATAAAGGGGAAACGGTTTCTCCTTTAGATGCAGAACCGTTAGCGGAGCGTACTTTTCACGATGACTCAGTTTTTACCGCCGAATTTACTCGCGTTATTCGCTCCGCGAGAACCGATACCGTACCTTCCACCCGCCAACAAGCTACCCCACGAAAAGAAGAATGGAGGATATATCGGGGTCGGAGCTTTTCTCAAGTTCTTCGAGGTCAGTATACACCAGGTTACAAATCCCGCCTGATATTTATCTCATCGCCGAGGCGGCACGCGTCAAAATTTACACTCATACCCACTGTCCACAAAGCATCAAAGATTGGCGACTCTAAAACCGCACCTCTCAATCTACGCGGTCGTAAAGTTCCTACCCACATTTACAATGCGCCTAACGAAGCTTTTAAGAGGAGTGCTCGGAATTGATCAACTCGCAATTGATTCAACTCGCTCCACGTCTTAGCACGCATTTTTCTCTTCACTTGTCCATATACCCTCATTCATCCCTATCAACGAAATGTCACTCCGAATGACTAGATGAAAATTATAGTTTTACCACAGTTGAGACTTTTCATCTGTCTGTATGAATTTGAACAGTTTTCTAATGTATGAAATAAAACATAACCGTTAATTACGAAGCTGAAATTAGTTACGTTACCGCATCGAAACGTTGAAACAAAAATTACTATTTTTCACCTTTAGAGTAAATGGAAAAGTTCTTTGTGCTTTATTAGTGGTTCCCTAAATTTCAGAAAATCATAGAGTTGTAAAATAATGAGTTTTTATAAATGCATTATTACAGTAACGTTATAAACTTTAGCCTGTTCTTTAACTGGAATGAGGATGGTTGTACCTACTATTTTCGTGCAAGTTTTTTCAGCTGTATTTGCGTCACAGAGTAAACCTACATGGATCGTTTTAGACATGTACAGTCCATACACGGTTACTGGCAAGTGTAACCATATGCAAATCGCACAATAACTCATTCATATGTATTTTGTAAACCTCTAAATATGACAGAAACTGTTCAAATAATTTGCACCTCATGTGTATGTGGTTATGAATACCAACCTACGATAAAACATAAAGATTCTTATTACTATATGACGGAAGGATGGCTTATTCTATTCTCAATCAAAAAATTTCCCCCATCAAATATTTGGAATGTTCGAAATTACCACATCATTTTTTTTTTTTTTTTACACATTCAGAGTTAAACTTATGATCATTTGTCAGAATCATGATATCATATGTAGAGAATATGTAGAGAATATGTAGATCCAATATTGAGTATAACGTATCGTTCCAACTTTCCATATCGCCTTGAATCGCGATTACGTGTACTTTATATCAATTATTGACCTGTACTGTAGCAGAAAGTACAAGTTATATATGATATTGAAGTGAGCGAAATTTGCCAATAATTAGATACTGTAAAATTGGAGTTACGTTAATGTAATGGTACATTTTTAAGAATTATTTTTGCAGAATTTAATACAAGTCGTTTAATATCTGATGAATCATTTAGGTTTGATGAAGTCTGCTTATGTTCTAGAATCCAAAAGATACTCCGCCTCCAGTACGTGTTGAGACTCGTGAAGAACGACTGGAACGCCGTAGAAGAGAACGGGCAGAACAAGTTGCCTATAAACTTGAACAAGAAATTGCTGTTTGGGATCCAGCGGGCATTCCCAATGTCACTGCCGACCCTTTCAGAACCCTCTTTGTAGCACGCATAGTAAGTGAATCGTGATTGATGTGCGTGTTCTGTATTTTCAGATATAATCAAGTTGTGGCTTAACCTATTCACCACTTGTTTCCATTAAGTGATGCGATACACACGTATTTAACTTTTTACAGAACTACGATACTTCGGAATCCAAGCTTAGAAGAGAATTTGAGGTTTATGGTCCTGTAAAGAAAGTAAGTTGCATAATACATAATTGCTTATGTAAGCATGAAATTCTTTTTTCTTGATATTGGGATGAACATCAAGGAAATACACACGACGAGTGAACTTTTCAATCTAAATTTACACTTTTCAGAATTTGCTCAAAACCATAAACGTACTATAGTTTTTTGTACTGACTTTTGAATCTACATGAAATAGCACTTGATAAGTAGCGAAAACGTGAAATAAATTTTTTAATTCTAGTTCTTTTGTAACAGGTTTTGAATACTAAACACGTGGAAATTTTCTGTAATAATTAATGAATGTTTTATTACAGATTGTGGTAATCCATAATACAATCAATGGCAAGCCGAGGGGTTATGCGTTCATCGAATACGAACACGAGAGGGACATGCACTGTAAGTAACCGGGTGAAAAAACAGCCCTCTCAAAAGTCTCTATTGCCCTCTAGTAAGAAACTCGATATTTCCTAAAATCACATCCAGATAGTATAGTTGGGCTGGGCTATAGTTAGACTATGTATTTCCATTGATACTAAACCTGAACGGTAAAGGGGGTCTCGCCATACATCCGTGCAGGACTACTACTGTCTACTAAAAATACACATATGGTAAACGAAT
Source organism: Neodiprion lecontei (assembly GCF_021901455.1). Classification (NCBI taxonomy): domain Eukaryota; kingdom Metazoa; phylum Arthropoda; class Insecta; order Hymenoptera; family Diprionidae; genus Neodiprion; species Neodiprion lecontei. The sequence goes on from NC_060266.1 coordinate 6,737,541, forward strand.
CACAAAAAACAATATTGGCTGTCTTGATTAATACAGTTTTTATCTTGTTCTTGGTACAGCGTGGCGGCCGCTGCCGGCAACTAGTGCCGTTCACTATTCCATGCAAAATCCCTGAACCTGCCTGATATGATAGGTTTGTATGTGTGGTAAGATCCAACATACAACAACGTTTGTTAGATTCTATGCTTACCCTGTTTACCTTACCTGGTTCAGTTTCATTTTAATGTCTGAATGAGCCAGATGGGAAAATTGAAAAAAGAAAACCACCAAAAACACTCGTCAAACTAGTTAGCCCTTGTTCACGTAAAATTTAGGAACACCCTCCCCTCATAATATACCTAAAAATATATTTGAAAGAAAAATGCTGTGCGCTGAATTGGTGTTCCACATCGAAATTGTTCAACTTTTTAAAAACTGACAAATAAACAGAAGGAGGTTCAGGGACGTGGTCAATGGACATTTATCGCTTATATCACCAATATCGCTTTCTCACTAGACTGAAAGAATCATCTTTCTTTTTCTACCTAGTCGATGTCTTTTTAAAGATTTTGAAACACTTATTTGAATTATACTCAAGTCGAGGACATGGGTCACTCATAAGCCAACTCAAATTTTAAGGGCGAGGAAGACAGAGCAAGCCTATATATAAAAATATACTTGTCATATTAAAACTGTCGCAGCGAAAATTGAACCGTCACATGCTGAATGCTATATATTTATATAAAGCATTGATAAATCAGATAAAAATCATTGAATATTTATTTTTGAAATCGAATGAAATCTCTCGCTTGTAAACGTTGGATTACTGTATGAAAGTAACATTGCGTTATCCCACCATGTCTTACAGTAGTTTGTAAAATTTTGTTTTCACGTGTTTAGCCTGAACAAGCTTGTTTTTCTGTGCCTTGAAATGGGTACTAATTTTACAACTAATGATACTGGCGTGGATGACTCGTGTCCTTAAAGAATTCAAGACTCGCAACTAAAATTCAATTCTGTGGACATAGAATGGTTTTCAACGTGAAAAAAATGTCCTTCCACTGCAGATATTACCATTTTTATTAAACCGGCACGTTAACAAAGCCATGTTGATATAAATAACACCAAAGTAATTGCAATGATCGAAAATATAGAGTACTTGTGTTGTAGCTGCTAACAGGGCTGGTAGCAAGTTTACATTGTCACGTTTTCTTTTATGATAAATGGGCACATTGGTTACAGCGTTATTCAAATTTTCAGGTCCTTGATATTACATAAAACTATAATCTATCCTAAAAATGTTTTATACTTCCGTAAAATCTAAGATGAGCTTTTAAATGCAGATACCAAAATATCAAGTTGATTCAATTATTGAAAACGCAACACACCGGACTGTTATCATTACTATAAAATAAAAAGCACTTATAATGACTGCTGCTACCAGCTGTGTGAAAACACAAGATATTTCAAACTAATCATGACAGCAAAACTACGTAGTAATTGTCATTTTTCGGATACCAATCCAGTGATATGTTCCAATTTCTGTATGGAATACTAATTAACCGTACATTGCTTTTTTTTTCAAACAAAATTTCACTTCCCACCCCCACCCCCAGAGTGTCTTAACAAAACAAGTGTATGTATGAGTAAGTAGAATGGTTCTGTGAGCAGATGCCTTTTTAGGAAGAAATATTAGAAAGGAAGAAAAAGAAAGTAACGAGAACATAGAAAAGAAATGGGATAGAACGATTTAAATCGCCCATCAATTTAATGTAATGTTAAACTCGAGTACAAGTTAGAAGTATAAATTATTAAAATAAATGCGCACGGTTTGGTTGTAAGTAAAAATAATATAAAGCGCACCAGGTAAAAAAACAAAATAATCTTCTCTGGAGATTGAACGAACATACGAAGACTGGGCACCTTCCCAATGAATAGCGTACGCGCTGGCCTACTACTCTATCCCCGCGAGTCACTTACAAGTTCGATTCACGATTAAAAGTACCTAGAGTTTGTGTTAACTTCCGTACGTAAGTAGCCGCGGTAGGTATTTTTTGTATCTGCTATACTTTTTTGACAAAATGAAGTAACCTACTAGAATTAAGGTCTTGTGGCATCTACGCATTCATAGATGACTTTATTATATTCATCTTCGCTAGCGCATTGTAATTTTTCACAAGTAGACTAAGGCAAAAAAAACTTTGCTGGAAAACAGTCCGAAATTCTGTATTAACATTCAATAATCTTTTTCAACGATTGCAAAAGCGTAGCGAAATCATACAGAATATATTCTCAGATTTCCTTCGCGCCCTGCACTCGTATTCATAACCTGTGTCAAATATAGAATATTCTGACTAATTCCGACTTTTTTACTATGTTCTACTTTCCGAAATATTACATGAGTCTTCCAGACAATATAATAAGATGTCAATCATCTAAACGAATAAGAGCCTCATCTCCTTTATTGTTGATGAATAATACATACGTATAATTATCCTAGTAGTCATTGGGTAAGATGACTTGAATGCGAAGACGTGTTGGTTCTTAAAAAACAAATCTATTGGAGAAAATGTATAAAATTTCCAGCTCCCCGTTCTACGTAGGTATCATTAAAAAAAGGCACAATTATTTCTACCTGAGTAGGGGCATCGAATCAAATTTAGAAATCAATTCGAAATGATAAAAAAAATTCCTAAATTCCGACGCGTTCGTTAGAACAGAAAAACAATAAAACAACATTGCAGACCGTCTGAATGAATTTTTCCATCATTATAATCATTATTCATACTGCATATATTTTATAAAAGAAAGAACAAACGTGTATGAAATGATCTATTTGTTTGATCAATTGAACTTTCTTTACGTGGGTACAGCTCAGTAATCTGATGGTTGTAAAGTCACAGTGAAAAACTTTATGCTGTGTAAGGTTATTTATTCAAATTATCGAGAAAATTTTAGGTAGAGAAAATTTGCTCCCACTCAGGTACGTGTGAAATTGTTGGATCTTTTGAAAACGAACTATTAATCATTTTAGCTGCGTATAAACATGCGGATGGTAAGAAAATAGATGGTCGAAGAGTGTTGGTTGATGTGGAACGAGCAAGGACAGTTAAGGGTTGGCTACCTAGGAGACTTGGTGGTGGTCTTGGGGGTACCAGAAGAGGCGGTCCTGATGTCAATATCAAACACTCCGGAAGAGAAGACAACGAACGTGAAAGAGAACGTTATCGGCTTGAAAGAGAACGAGAAGCCACTGGGCGTGGCCTTGATAGAGACAGGTGACTTCCACAAAATTAACTTTGCAAATAGTGATTTATATTCAAATACCTCTTTTAAAAGACTTGAATAAGTACTGGTGTGTTGTTCTGGGGACATTTTATCATCTAAACCTTACAGTGGATAACTCGCATTCGAAAATGAAAGTAAGCAAAACTTGAGCAACCTTTCTATGTAACAAAATATTACCAGTTTTCCCTGTTTTGGTGTGTGAAAAATATTTTTTTCACAAAAATCTTTAAAATGGAATACTTGCAAAATTTCAAAAACTTGTGATAAACGACCTGATCTGTACCCTATGCCAACCACTTCTGCTTCTACTAGCTGTAACTAAGTTAAACAAAGTCATTCTAACTTTAAATACTGCACCAGTTTATTTTGGAATATAAAAAAATCTGCTGTAAGAAAGTTCTAACAGATGAAATATTCGATTACGACTTACAGAAAAATTAATCGGTTACTTTTTCTTGCATACTATTTGAAAAAACTGCATGTTACTGGGGAAAAAAGTAAATATATTTATGGTGAAATGGACGATGAGCAACGAAAGCATCATTTTGCATACTCTTCATTGTACTGTCGTCTTGATTTTTATACTAATCTAATGAACCTTGTTTTTTAAGGGACCGCGACCGTGGCTTGGACCGAGAGCGTCGAAGATCGCGGGACCGTAAACGGAGATCCCGCAGCAGATCCCGTGATCGCAAACGTAGACGCAGCAGAGAGCGTGTTCCTGACCCTGACATCGAAGAGATTGAAAGAGAAGAGCGGCCTCGTGAAAGGCGAGAACGCGACCGAGATCGTGACCGAGAACGCAAACGCAGGAGATCCCGCAGTAAAGATCGCGAACGCGATAGAGAGCGCAAACGTGATCGACGAGATCGTGATCGAGAGCGCAAAGAGCAACGCAAAGATCGCGGTGATCGTGAAGACGAGGACGTTAAAGAAGTTCGCATTAAGGAAGAGCCACTCGATGGTAAGCGTAGTTATTTGCTATTGCTGGGTTTACTCATCGGCAAGTTTTGAATATATTGCAGGGTATTATATGTCAATTCTAAGGTAACAAATCTACTGCGGCTTAGCTTTCAAGATTTTACCAAGTTCCAAATTCGGTGAAACTCACTTTCAAATTAGAAACAACCAGGGTATTTGTTAATCTAAACTTTCAGCAATGCTATGAAAATGTCCCCGAATGTCGGCTGTACTTCAAGAGTTTCAGAGAATTTGTCAGGCTCGTAAAAATTCGAAACAGTGAATCGACGTACTCCTTCAATGAGTTTTGTTCTCTTCTTTCTGTCGCCTAGGAAGCTAAATGATTGTAGATATTGATCTTGGAGAAAATGAAGCTCATATTCCTCGTAGGTCTAAATTTTTCCAATCACTGCAAATAAAAAGTTTCAGGACTAATAAAAAACGAAACTACTTGTACGAACTCTTTGGAATAACCCTGCATGATATATTTTGAGATTAATTCGGCTTCTGCCGTCAGTGAGATATTTTTTAATTTGTCATTCTCCTTCGCAGATTATCCGGACTATAGTAATAATTACACAACAGCATACAATGAAGCAGCTGTTAAATACGAAGATGAACATGAAGAAAAATATCGGATCCCTGACGGAGATAGTAATGGTCGCCCTGATCAATCCCAATATAACAATTATGAATCAGGCCAAGATTATTAAGCTGTTTAATTCAATTTACGTTGCTCGAATGATGAAATATTTGAAAAGGATCACCTCTCTTCTATACTTCTTATTGTACCTATAACTAGATCGCAATGTTTTATCGAATACTTAAACCTCTGGTGTGAAACGCTCTTACATTACGCTAAATCGTAAGCTGGCAAGGACGAAATATTCACATCTTTGTTGTGTTTTACCACTACGTTATCGTATAGTTACGCGAAGTTTTGATCAACTTGAAACGAAGCTAAAATAGGATTACTTTGCAACTCGTTTATTTCGAACTTTGTAACAGGCATTGGCGTGCAGACACCTAAATTAATTCAAATAGATCAAGCAATTGTATTTACTAATTAATTAATGAGGCATCGTTCGGTATGTATATAGGACTATATTCTATCATTTGAACTATTGACATTGACTACTGTATGTAGCTTATTAATACATATAGAAATAAAATGTGATTGCTATTTCTGGACTGGCTTATCTCCGCGGTTGATGATCATTTTTTTTTTTTGCTATTCTTGAATCAATTAATAAGAACTTTGATCAAATTTAGTATACGATCAGAAAAATTGCTAATATATAATGTATATGAATACTTCATTTGTAATACATAAACCATTTATATCCCTGAGAAACTACTTATGGCCAATTCGACTTACAGAAAGAGCGCGCACCGAGTTCAATTTTCCTAGTTTCCTAGCGTTTCCATTGTTGAAAACTAGGGAATTACACTCTCAGTCAGTTCGCACGTTTTCTCTCGGTGGAATTCGATATTAGTTAAAAAATCAATACACTTTTATACACTCACATACACTGTACTCACCATATTTCTACAAAATATCTATAGACACAATAGAGAAACGTCGATGTTCAAAGAAATACTTTGTGAATTTTCGAGTTTTCGTGCGAGGTTTATATTTGTATAAATAAAAACTGATTATTATTATTATTAATAATTTTTTTTTTTTTTTTTTTTGCACTTCGCACAGTACAATCGGTGATCTAATCATTTTTGTGACTGTAGACATAATCTCCAACTATGATATATTAAAATAAGGTAATTTTTTTTTTTGTTCAACTGATTTAAGTGACGGAGCCATTTCAAGTGGCTACGCCGAGTGCCCAGTCAATAATCCCTAGGATTCCGCTTTTCTTATTGGTTGAAAATAGGAAATTGCACTCAGTGTGCATGCTGTTCAACCAATTGAAAATGGTGCCGTTTTGTCTTGTTAAAACTAAGTGTTGCTTCACTACTTTTTAACCAATAGAAACATCGCTGAGCTAGAGAAACCGCAATTTGTCCGCACCGGGTCAGATTCGGATTATAGCGGCGGTTTCAACTCTGCACAATGAGTACAATTTTCCCAGTTTTTAACCAATAGCAGATGCGAGATTCTTGGAAAATCGCACTCACTGCGCACCAAGTGCAGTCAGTGATACCGCTATTAAAGTTTAGTATTATTTTACCGAGCATTCGAATCAGATTAGAGTTAATCCAAAATTAATGCACAATCACAGAAAAATACAGGATAACACATCAAAACCTATAACTATGCAATAATAAACGTTAAAAAAATTAGGAAAGCCATGTATTCTTAAGAAATAAAAGAGCGTTTATTAAAACAATAAATATTATCGTAGCATAATTTTTCATTTTTGTGACAAATCGTCTGTAGAATTTTTGCAGAAAATGAGAGAGCACTGTAGTGTAACAATAGTACAGATGTTCCGAATGGTAAATTGAAATCATCATAAGAACCAATAATCATAATGGTATCAAATTTGTTCTTTATATTTTACCAAATTAATTACCACACTCTGATATGTCAACTAAAAAGTTTGAAAAAGATTTAAGTAGAATAAGTAGAGTATTGTAACTCAAAAGGGAATCAATTATGAAAGCTTTACTACTAGACGTAAATTTTCCATTTGAAATAGAAAATGATACAATTAGTGAAAAAAACGAGCCTATGAACATTCAACTTAAAATTTGAATATTAATATTTAAACTGATCAATTTGATCTGTAATCCACGAAAAATATCTCCAAGTATTATCTAATATAATAAGTACTGTACGTATTTTCTATTCGATGCGTATGCAACAAGAAAAAATCTCGAAAATAGTAATGAGAGTGATATGTAAAACGGTAGAAAAGACAAGCTGACATCCGATTGACGTAAATTGTAAGATACGAGTTCAGGATATAGAGTGTACAGAACGTACAGAAGGAGGGATATTTTAGGGTTATGAAGAGTAAGCTGATTTTGGGTCAAATAAGGTTGGCGCTGTTAAACGCAAGTTGCTCATCTGGGGGTCGATTATGTAATATCACATTTCCCACCACCCAAGCATTCTGATTGATACACAACGTTTAATCAGAAAATTAGAATGCTTAGATGGTGGGATATGTGAAAAGTGAAATTACATAATCGACCCCCTGAAGCACGGTCGTGTATACAGGTCTGGGAACTCCGTCCAAAAACCTGTGCCTCTAACTGAGGCCGATATTTCCAAATTTCGCCACGTCGCTAGTGATGGAGGGGCATGCGCGCATTACAGCCCCGCCACGGTCTATATCGCTCTGTCTCTGTCACACACGTGCCCCCGAGATTGCAGCGCTCCGCGCTTTTGCGACCAATGAGGGAAACATGTGCCTCAGACAGATGCACACTGTGGGGTATACGAAATATGTGAGAGTGCTCAGACCTGTATATACGACCGTGCCCTAAAGTTAGTTAGATATAAGTGTAACTGTGTATCTTACTTCACATTCAATTTTGTATCAATCAGCGCTACGTCGGTTATCCTACGTACCATTATTTGTCTAGATTTTGAACGCGCCGTCCATTACAGAGTGCCCTTCTTCTATACACTCCGTAGTTCAGGGAGTAACACGTGCAGCAAGCAGTGAAAGCAGCAGCAGCTGGGCTGCGATGTCGTGTCGTAACGAAAATACGAACTTCGAGAATCGGTCGTCAGAGGTGTGACGCGTCGTGTGTCGCGTGTTGCCACATCACCACCAACATTAAGTAAAAGTTCCGTTGACATCCGTGTGTTGTGGAGATCGCGCTGGTGCCGAACCTAGCACTGCCAGGTCCGAAATACGTGGTAACAACCGCAAATAGAGAACCGACCCCCTTGTAAAAGATGCAGCATTCCCTTTGAATATCCTGCCAAGCAGTGGGGAAATTATTATTCTGAAGGGAGGAGCGCGTAGTGAAACTCGGAAAAGTCGTTGATTATTCATACGACGACAACACGTCTCTCTCTCTCTTCGTGTGCGTGTAGTATTATTATTATTTTTTTTTTTTTTTTTATTTATATTTATTTCATCTTTTCGAGTGAGGGTTACCCGAACAAACTCCACGATGAGCACGGCCGCTCCGCAAGTACAAACGAAGCATGGCATCGTTAAACAGGTAATTAATAAATCTTGTTAAATGCATCAGTCACGAATAATTCGCATTCGCAATACGGTAATAAACGTTCCTTCAAGCCATTCACCTTTTTTTCATATAACGAGCAAATTCCGAACATTGTCCTGCTGGCAGAAGCATGGTGGTCAAACCAAGCATATGGTATCAGGCCCTGTTAAAATCATAACGGTGTTTTCATACCTTTCATTAATTACCCCAATCGCATCGACATCAGTCGTCACAAACAGCACTGAAAATATTTGGAAAATAGATGATTAGAAAAAAAAAAAAAAAATTGTGTTTCTTCTCACCCGTTGCAAAAAAGGTTAGAAATCTCACCTTGGCTCGAATAATTTTACTTGTAAAAAACTGTTTCACCATAAATCTATTCGAGTTGATGTTAAGAACTATTTCGAGTCATTGCTTTTGTCAAAAAATACTCACCAATTATGCATTGCTGTGACCATCTGTGAGTCTAGACATTTGTTTCAATGCTGTATTTGCGTAAAAAGTCATTGAAAAATGTCGTCCCGATAAAGGAAAATCAAATTCTGCAACAATTATTACCGGCTATTTTATATGATGATAATTTTGATTCAATTTCAGGTCAATTCGGGTGATTCTATCATCATTCGAGGCCAACCAAAAGGTGGCCCACCCCCCGAAAAGCAGTTGATTCTGTCCAATGTGACTGCACCAAAATTGGCTCGCCGAGCATATAACAAGTTAGTATCCAAAGCTAGAAATTTCAAGGTTTTTAGTTAGGATGATCCAGGAATCGTTGCAAAACATAGCGAAATTTATTGAAAGTCTGACAATTAAAACAATATGCTAATTCATTTCTTATTATAAGAGTTCAGATTCCTAGGCAACACTCTGCGATAGATTCTATTAGTATTGTTATAGACATTGAATTCTGACAGTTTTTCAAAAATATTTTGAATGCACTAATTTTGAATCGTTAACATTCTCTTACATCATTTGCATTTAATTACATTTTTTTATACTTTGATTACTTTTTTCTAAAATACCAATGTCTAAAAATTCATTAAGAAACATTGGTTTGACTCTAGATGCACATTTTTGATTTGCAGAGTGTGATGGCTAAAATTAAAGGGTAATCAATTGATTAGACTCCTAAGAAAAAACTAATTTCGTACGGATCCCTAGTGAATTTATAAAAGTATAATTCGTGGTAAAATATAAAACTTGGGAATTAAATGTTGGAATTCAAGTAACATGTATAAAGCGAATTTTTCGCGAAGCAACCAAATTTACAACAAAGCTAGAATTTTTTTACTAGTGATTAAAATCTGGCAAATGTTCAGTGGATATTAAACTGAAGATATTTGGGAAGAAACAAAGAAATGGTTCAATTTGTACGGATAAAGCAATTCGATAAGATTTCTTGAATGCAGATTTTAAGATTCTTTTATTTGTACTTTGCAGTGCGGACGAAACTAAAGACGAACCTTACGCTTGGGAGGCTAGAGAATTCCTGCGTAAGAAGTTGATTGGACAAGAAGTAATATTCACATCTGAAAAACCTCCAAACGCTACCAGGGAATATGGCGTTGTATGGTTGGGAAAAGGTGAGGATATCCGATTAATTGAACGTAAAATTGTTGTATTACTTTTGTGACTAGTCAAACCAGAATTATCAGACTTTATTTTAAGACTGGAATCGATATAAAGGAATCAATTATCACTGTGGTTTGCCTGTTTTCGAGAAAGGCAAGAATTAAGTTTAATTTTTAAATTCTGTTGCACATTTTCACATTATCGAGCTTAACTATTATTAAACTACAAAACGTTCTCTTTTTTGGATTACTGTGTATACTACCACGGTTACAATTTTCTTTTTCACTTACGTACCAAGTTTATTATAAATACGGACTAACCTTAATGAGCATTTTGTAGTTAATTCTTATTGAATATAATTTCAATTAATGACATTATCTCGCCAATTTTGCATTTTTGTAACATACTCTGCTGGTCTGCTGGTCTGCTGGTAATATATAAAATATCAACAGCTACCATCTTGTCGTGTAAAATGCTCCAGCCCAAAAGAGTTGTATTTATAATGTCACTATTCTTTTGGTACTGTTACTTAACCATCCCCATAACCTGTATCGTGATTTCCCATAAACTTTCATTTCTATGTTAATTTTATAAGTGTTTATGTGTCCGTAATTGAAAAAGCAATGATTAATGATATCTTGAAATACAGTATTTCCGATTATTATGCGATGATAACATGGAAATTTGATCATTGGTCCTCAGACACAACCACTGGTGAGAACATCACTGAATCCCTGGTATCGGAAGGATTAGTTACAGTTAGAAGAGAAGGCGTCCGTAACGTAACACCTGAATTAGCTCGCCTACATGAATTAGAAGATGCTGCGAAGGCAGCGGGTAAGGGGAAATGGGCTGGAACCCCTTCATCTGAGCACGTTAGGGACATCAAATGGAACATCGAAAATCCTCGTAGTTTAGTAGATAAACTGGGTGGCAAACCAGTTAAGGCTGTTATTGAACATGTGAGAGATGGATCGACCGTGCGTGCATTTTTAATACCTGACTTTTACCACATAACTTTGATGATCTCTGGAATAAGATGCCCGGGATTCAAGCTTGAAGAAGGAAAACCTGTTCATTCTGTTGTTGTACCGTTTGCCGAAGAAGCTCGCTACTTTGTTGAATCTCGGCTATTGCAGAGGGACGTAGAAATTGTACTGGAATCAGTTAATAACAACAATTTTGTTGGCAGTATTCTTCATCCGAAAGGTAAATTCTTTGAAAATTAATTTACCATATTTTTCTCAGTGAATTTTTTATATCTCAAAATTAGTGTAAAAGTGACACAAGTTATAATCCCAAAGAAAAAAAAAAAAAAAAAACTGCCCTCATCCACATAGCCTGCGAAATGCATTGCAGATTAATTACGAATCTTATTAGTGAAAATATCGTAGTTGCTTTTGAATTTGAAACTCATTTTCAATATTCCGGTTATTCAAATTTCTAGGTAATAGCACACACACACGCACCGTTTTATTTCAAAATATTTATAGGTAATTGCAATTTCACAACTAACGGTCTTTCTTTCAAATACCAGAAATTACTTAATTCAATGAAAATCCCTGAACATCGGATTTCAACATGAAAATATGAAAAGTTCTATTTTGGTTTGACATTGAACAATTTTCAAATTTTCAAATTTTCAAATTGAACAAATGGAACAAAGGTGCTGTATTAAATCAAAACTGAAGTATCACATTCTAGTGTTATGGGAAAATGAATATGTCCTTCCTTGAAACCTGAAAATGTCAATCCATTTTAAATATTATTAGCACTAGACACTCTAATAGCCAAAATTGAAATATTTTGGAATCAAATAATATTATTAATGCATAAATGGAGATCACAAAAAGCCTCCGCCATGATCTGACTCAGTAATATTCAGGTGAGACCAGATATTGGTAGAGGTATATAAATGGGCATTTTCCACCTGGCTTACTATGTAGAATGATCAGAACTAAGGGTGCCCTACAAAACAATGTGATTCTTTCATCGGTCTATCGGTAATATACTGTTTGAATTGATGTAACTTACGAAATTATATAAATGCAGGAAACATTGCCGAAGCTTTGTTGCGCGAAGGATTTGCACGTTGCGTCGATTGGTCTATGGCATTTATGAAGTCTGGTGCGGACAAATTGTACCTTGCCGAAAAGAGTGCAAAAGAAAATAGATTGCGTATTTGGAAAGACTACGTTCCGTCTGGTCCCCAGATATCTGGCAAGGAGCGAGAATATACAGCTACAGTTGTAGAAATTGCCGCCGGAGATGCATTGATCGTTAAGACGCCGTGCGGAACTACCAAGAAGGTCTTTTTGAGTAGTATTCGTCCTCCACGAGGACCTGTTGGCGAAGATGGAAAGGCTGCCTCCAGACCAAAAGATTTCCGCCAGCTTTACGATATACCGTGGATGTTTGAGGCCCGTGAATTCCTCCGCAAGAAACTTATCGGCAAGCAAGTTAAAGTCGTTGTTGACTACATCCAACCTGCGAGGGAAAGTTACCCCGAAAAGATTTGTTGTACCATCACTATCGGCAAAATGTGAGTAGCACAAAATTTAGTAATAGTTGCAATTTCATGTCAAATATGTCAGTCTAATTGAGATCTGTCTGTGTTTTTGAGGTGAAATTCTTTTTAGAAGTCCTTTCTTGTAAACTACAATATGTTCCCCTCTTTCAGTAGATTCTTCATAAATTCTTAAAAATATCCCTGTTGTTCGCAAGTGATTTTTTCCAAGGTTTAAATAGCTGACAGTGTACATATTTTTTGTCAATTACAGCAATGTTGCTGAAGCGATGGTATCGAAAGGACTGGCTACAGTTTTGAGGTACAGACAAGATGACGATCAGCGATCATCGCATTACAATGACCTTTTAGCTGCAGAGAGCAAAGCCATTAAATCATTGGCCGGAGTTCATGGTAAAGAGAAAATCCTAGCACATCGAATCACGGATGTTGCCGGAGATGTAATCAAGGCCAAACGTTATCTGCCCCACTTGCAACGCTCACGTAACGAAGCCATCGTAGAGTTTGTAACCAGTGGATCTCGGCTAAGATTGTACTTGGGTAAGGAATCGTGTCTGATAACTTTCCTGTTGGCGGGTATAAACGCGCCACGTGGACCACGCTCAGTTCCCGGAGGTGGTGGCATCATCGAAGGTGCGCCATTTGGTGAGGAAGCCCTGAACTTCACCAAGGAACGATGCCTGCAACGAGAAGTTGAGATTCAAGTAATATCGATGGACGCTAAGGGAGGTAATTTCATTGGTTGGCTATGGATAGAAGGAGTCAACTTGTCCGTGGCTCTTGTCAAAGCAGGTCTTGCGTCTGTACATCCGACAGCAGAGCACACAGAATTTTACAGAGAATTGATCGTCGCTGAGGAACGTGCGAAAGAAGCACAACTTAAGGTGAGCTCATTGTTAGATCATGATATTTGTCCAGGCAAAGGAATCTCATCGTGTCTCTTCATCATCATTGATACTAAATGAATTGAGTAAATTTCACATTTCAGATATGGAAAGATTACGTCGAGGCTGAGGTAGAAACAGAAAAGCCTGAAGAAGAGGTACAAACTGGTGAAAGGAAAGTAGACTACCAGAAAGTCGTTGTGACTGAAGTGACCGAAGAACTTCACTTTTTTGCCCAAAATGTTGATCAAGGCGATGTTCTAGAAGGCTTGCTATCTCGCATGCGTCAGGAGTTGGCGGCAAATCCCCCACTTCCTGGTGCTTACAATCCCAAACGAGGTGATCTCGCCGTTGCTAAATTTACAGAGGATGATCAATGGTATCGTGCCAAAGTGGAAAAAGTTTCCGGATCAAACGTCAGTGTTTTTTATGTCGACTATGGCAACAGGGAAACATTGAATGTAACCAGAGTTGCCGCCATGCCAGGATCCTTTGCTACTGATAAGCCTTTCGCTACGGAATATGTATTGGCCTATGTCACTCTACCCAACGATGTAAGTAGTTTGTTTTCTGAACGACGTCAGGATGAAATCAGGGACTTGTGACATGAAAATATATATCTTCCACGCACTTCAGCGATACAGAAAATCTGATACATAATTGGAATTTGAGGATTACTCAGCTCCAAATTGAAGTATACGTATTTGTTAATGATTGTTTCCTCCTTGTTTTACAGAACGACTACAAAAAACTGGCAATCGAAATGCTACAGCAAGATACAGCAGGGAAACCTTTGCTACTCAATATTGAATATAAAGTCAACAATCTTGCTGCTGCTACCCTAGTTGATGCTACTACTAAAGAAGACGTAGCACGAGGTCTTATTCTGGATGGGTTTTTGCTGGTCGAAAATCGTCGTGAAAAGAGGCTTGCCAAATTTGTACGTATAAACTAAATTCGTTGATTCACTTTTACACTTCTTTTAATAATTATACTATAAAAATTAGCTACTCTTGTCAACAAATTTTACCTATAAAATGGCCATGATATTTTTCTTAGTAAATTAATAAGTACTCTGAAAGAACGGCATGATCTGATGATTCTATTTTTCGTCCAAACAGAATTAATTTCATCTTGTACAGTAAAATATTATTAAATTATACAAGTTTTTACTTGAAGAAATACCACTTTGAATTTCCAGAAAGCTACTGATAACGCGTTTAAAGTTGTACGCATTTCAAAAAATTGATTAATCCGAATAATATATATAGTTAAATCTACAAACTTTACACCAGATGCGTAAACTTCTTAAAACTAACAACATTAACTTAGTTAATATTTTTATTCTTTAATCAAGTAGGGTAAAACGAAAAAATTATAAAAACATTCACGAAAAATTCGGCAACAGTTAGAAAAAAATTGTAAACATGCGTTGGAAAATGATTTATTGTTTGTAAAGAAAAAAAAACGCGTTTTTATCACGCCCATGAAAAGTACAGCTTTGCGTAGCAGTTTAGCAGGACGAAAGTAGCCAATTTCATCTCAGTGTTCCACAAAACTACCACGCAAAGCCCCACCAAATTTCATTCGCTTGTTATAAAAACTATCGTCTGTGACTCAAGCCAAATATTGGCGATTGCAACTCGTGTGATTGCTGCCCTCGTGTCGCTCTGGCGCAAACTTCATACCCGTCGCAATCGTCAACTTTTGTCCTTTGTCACACAATATACAATTAATCAAGAAAAAATTGATATGAATTGTCTTTGAGAACTTTATGATCAACAAAGTAATACCTTTCAAGTTTAATGACAAACTTCTAGAGGGGCTGAAACCATAAACATACCAGAAGTTAAATTCGTTGTTGATCCAGATGATTAGGAAGGGGTAAAAAAAACTTCTTTTCTGTTCAAAAGCATTTTGACGAGTCCCGATTCGTGCATAAACCAAGAACTTTTACCCGATTCTGAAACATCAAGATCAAATAAGTTGGTGGAACACATGTGAATCTTAGAAAAATTGATTCCTGTAGTTTTTTCGAATGATTGAATGAGAGCTTACGAATTACGTATAGTATAGAACGATGTGATTGTCAAGAACGTTGTTACCTTTTGCAGATTGCGGACTATCAAGCTGCTCAGCAGGACGCAAAGAAGAGTCACCGTAATATATGGGAATATGGAGATATTACCGAGGATGACGCTAGAGAGTTCGGTGTTGGTCGTTAATTAACTTTGCTCAGAAAATTGTACATGGAAAAACAAATAAGAAAGAGATGAATGTCGACGGAAGAGAATATATAACATTGGCATAATAAATACATAAATACAGTACTGGTATATTATGTATGTACGTTTACAAGTAAGCATGTGTGACAGTGTAGGACTTGTGTGTTCTGTCGGTTGTGATTCAATCATAATTTGAATAATATAAAAAACGAAAAGTATAAATTATAAAATATAAATATTATTTCACAAGCAAAGGTGAATAGCGCTAAATAGATAAAGGAAAGACAAGAAAGGGTGCCAATTATCTTTGCCCCTTATAAATATATATATATATTATATATTAACTACCCTATCTAATGAGACTGTGTTGCCATTGACGTAACGTATTTCCATTTATTCTTATGTCAGACATACGTTTTGCATGTTTTATTATCATCCCGAAAAGTCAGATCGTTCGTGGCTCAGTAACTATGATGTTTACACAATTATAGAAGTATATTTAATAATTAAATTTCCACTGAAGAGTGGAGAGCGGGAATGGATGCTGGGTGTGATAGGACTAATAGAGACCTTAGAGTCGATAATCAATACGTATATAGTTAAAGGTGTTTCAAAAAAATCCGTCATCTATTTCTTTTATCTAACCATCCATCGCTGTTAATTTGCTGCTTCTCATCTGAACCCCCCCAAAATCTGAACTTTGGTAGAATGTGCTGAGATGCATCTTAATTCCCGTTGGAAAAGCATATGAATTTTTATGTTTCTTTAGAATCCCAAAAATTAGGAAATGAGTGGCGAAAATATTTAAAAAAAACACATGTGAAAAATCAGGGTTCTTTCTTTCAAATTCTGCTTTGTGCATCTACAGAATACACAAAGAAACTCTGCTAAAGCTGAATTGAACTAATTATTCTATATATATGTGTATTTTAAAATTAAAATAGCGAATTTAAACAGTGGAAAGTAAAAACAAAAAATTTTGGCATTTTCTTTTGAAACACTCAAATCTCTATATTCATAAATCATGATTATTGCATCGATGAAGTCAGTACTCGCATTTATTCCATACATTTTATTGCTTAAACACATCTATACATATAAATATATGTACATTATGTACAATATTTTTTTCTATTTTGTACACTTGAGATTAAAAGAAAATTATTAGAGGCTAAAATGCCTTTGCAAAATAATCTAAATTGCTTTTACACTAATCGTGTAGTAAGATTGATACATTTACGGCAAAATGTGCTTGTATAATATCCAACCAAATGTTTATTCAAAATACATCCTCCAGTTTCAGTACAAGTTTCGTTGTAAACAATGCAATGAAAGTGACTCAAAGTTCTAGTCTGGTTTGTTTGTGAAACAGCATGAGACATTGTTTTGGACTTTTATTCAACAGATTTTGCGGCACTCAAAATAGATAATCTAGAATTAATTAATTTTCAACGTAGTAAATGGTTATTTATAACCTAAAGTTATCGCATTTGCGAGTAAAACTAAATAAGAATAAAGTAAATGGAAAAGGGCCATGGGGATTGCATGCTAGACGAGTATTTGTATACAATTTCAGTGAATGTTCATCACCTCCCAATCAATTTTAGTAATTAAGTAATAATTGGTACAAGACAGTGACGGTATATTTATCTATTTATCTAACTAAGTAAATTGTAATATTGAACACAGGAGAATAATTAATTGCTACGAACTCCCATGCGGATATTACCTTTTTGCATAATACTTACACCTTAGTATGAAGTAATTATTGTTATAACCATTCTGTCTATATACATACACTGAGTCTATATACATACACTGAACAAAACCTGGGTTATAGGGCGCTGTCAGTACATATTACCAATAAACTGTTGAACAATCTTTTTCTTAAATACAAATATCATGCTCATTGTCTACCTATATACTGCAATGAAGTTTTCAATTCGAGTAACAAAAATGCTTTCTCAAAACTTTATTATCTTCCAACTATGAACGATAAGGCGTTAGCGCCTTTTTTTTTCTTTTAGAAGAATTGCATTGACGTGAAACAAATTAAGACTCAAAATTCTTAATATGAGATGCATTCTGAAATATAAATACTTAGAAAACTTTTAGATGGAACAATTACATGTATTTAGTTGAATCATTCCAGTATGACAGAAATATGCACTATGTTTCACACTTTTTTTAATTAAATATTTGAAATTCATAAGTTTTACCTTTTAGAAGATACCTGCATTGTTAGCCTGCCTTCAAAATTTCGTATCTGCATACTAAATTTAAAAGAGTCATCCAAATAATAGAAGGGCATTAAAAGACACGTAAAAAGGAAAAGAATTAGTTGAAATTTGTTCAATACAAAGATAGATAGTATTTAACGCCATCAAAAAAATTTCAACTAAAAAATAATTTGTCTCGTATGTGTATTTTCCAAAAACTTGTTATTTCCAAAATTATAGAAAATATTTTACAAAAAGCTATTGCTCCTGAAGTATTAGATGACGTACTTACAAATAATTCTTATTTTGCTGAATTCTATGTAGAAAAGATTTATCACCAATCACCAACATCGATGAGATTTATTTTCAATTGTGATATCAGTGCGAGGATTGTTTTTTGCTATTTCCGGCATTAAAGCTGACGATTGGTCAAGACATTCGTGCAATTACTATAAGCGTAAATAGATATACTTAAAGTATATAACACATACCTGAAGTTCCTGGTGCAAAGTAAGAACGGGACGCTAATAATACCGGAGCAAGGACGCTGATGCGTCTAGCTATTGAAATATTTCATATAGTTTAAACTCTATATCACGAAGGTCACGTGATAAGATTAACAGTGGTGTTATCGAGTAAGTACTACGACGGGAATTCTTAAGTCACGCAGGTTTACTTCAGGTTGAAAGGAAACACGCGGACGGTACCAATTCAAATACAGCCGTAACATAGAAACTCCTATTTTTACCCTACACACGTGGTTTCCAACAGTAGGTACTATACTTCTATTACGTAAGGACATAAGTCGTGAGTCGTAAATGCAGACCTTGGCTGAGGTTTTGCTTGAAAAATAAATTTATTCTGTCAGTTATTTTACCGAAGAACTTACGACTCAATGATATAATTACAGAGAAATCTAACGATTTACAAGTAACTAACTATAAACGAAAGAAAAAATATTTAAATGAAACCACTTGCAAAAAATGGTTAAAGCATTTAATATTCACTTGTAGAAACTGAAATATTTATGCAAGCCTGCTGAATGAACCGGAAAAGTCACAGTTTAAAATATTCGGTGTGTACAGATCATCGATATCAAGAGCTTTATTCTGGACGGTATATTTCATCGAATATATCGCCGCCCTTGAATTTCAAAATCTTGACTGACGATCAGGCCGATTAAGCGAGGCGAGTCAGATTTCAAGTTCTTATCTATAAAATATGATTCCTCGTAACGTTCATTGTAAGTTGAACCACGTCGATTCCGGAATACATTTGCTACAGATACAAATCAACTTCGTCTAGTTGATAATAAACTCGCGCATCAACTTCATAATATCAATCCATAGATATCGATTATTTACGCAATGTAACAAACTGCACATAGAAGTATTGTATGGATATTGATATCTGACGATAAGCTTGCAGCTTCGAATCTAATTCGAACTATTGCAGTTGCATATCGGAGCCAAATCGGAGCGTTTTGCCCAGCTTGCAGAATACACAGATATAGAAGTGCAGCTGCACTAAATAATCGATAATATTACGGTTGCAGTCGATGCTACCCGACCGGCTTCCTCTGCGCTTGCTGCAAGTGGGCGACGTGCATCTAAATGCAGATCGCACTGTAAATTTCTTTTCGGTGTTGATGACTATGTTTACGAATCACAATAACTTTATGACTGACCCAAGAATTTGTACGACTGTAATTTACTATTTCTAAAAATAAAACGACGCTGACCACAGTTTTTTGCAATGAAAATCAATTTATTTGACGTGTGACTATATAATAAGTTTTCATAATCAGAAGAATGTAAAATTAATTATGATTACTTCTGTGGTATAAGATATACTATCGTAGTGTTATTTACAATAGGATCTTGGATGGTTCACGTTACCGCAACATGTGAACACTTAACACAGGATACAAATATGTATGTGTGTAAATCGTGTAATCATTTGTTGTATCTTCATGGTACGCGACATGAAGATCCAATTGCACGTAACATTTCTTTCGGTGCGGCAAATAAGCGGTATAGGTATTACAAATATAAGTATACGATTTAATGGACGATATTATAAAATTTCGAATTATTGCATAGAAGAGAGCTAAATAACAGCATATCTTGTAAGGATATAAATTTTCTTTCTACACATCAGTTAAGATATGAATTTTTTATAGGACGTTGGACAGCAATAATTGAATATCTTGGTCTTCGAAACCGAAATCCGAGCATCGTCGGATAAGTTTTTAATCCCAATTCACTAAACAGAGATTTAGCAACTGTTCTGTTCCGCAATTTCGTCACATACTGTCACTTCAGGGAGGTCAGCCGTGCGTCAACGATGGCAACGGCAATTGTATAAATAACTCACTCGACGAGGTGAGACGTTTTGAATGGAAAGTGTCAAATAGGCATGTACACTTCAATCCTTATATAGGTGGTTATTACAGGTGTTTGTTTCGGAAATGGCGGTTTTCCTATCTTACTTAAAATGAACCGTGAACGTGATTCTGATTTTCTGAAAACAGGGCACTTAAAGGATTCACATCAAAGTATAAATTCGTTCCTGTCACGAAAAATGCATTTCTCGCCTGCAATCAGTCTTTGACAACGAATTTAATTCGGGGTGGAAGATTCTCAGGAATCCGAAGTCAGGAATGAACAAATGAGATTTCATTGAATATAAGCAACCTTTGTTCTTAAATTTCTGTGCCTACGTCCAAGTGCACCTGGCCCTGGCATTGTTGGCAGGTACAGAAAGGCCGCGGAAGTTTTGCAGTTGGGCAGCAGAGACAGAGTGCTCGACGTTTATAGACACCAGAATAAGCAATCGTCGAGTGCAAAAATGCAGTTCGAAAGAAAAATCCGGAAATCTCTGATACGACGAGAGAATAGAAACTGGATGTAGAGGGAATTTAGTATCGTAATACGAGAAATAGCAAAGTTCGATGGCAACGAATCAGCTGTTCTAAGACCAAGACTCGTGCATCCTCAAGAGTATAAATATATGCGACTCTGAGTCCCCGTTGCTCCATTGAACTTTGACGCTATTCCGGCACTGGCAACGAGCCACAGTTACGCAAGTTTCGTTCTGTTAACCTCCTTGCCTAATTGATTGACCTTGAGACACCTTCTTGAGACCTAGTCCTAATACTGGCTAAGAATCTGTCTCTTGGCTGGCATCACGAACTGCACCTCGGTCAGCGTGAAAATAAACAATGAGGAAACACCGGACATTTAGGGGGCCGTAAGAATCGGTTTTGCGGAATCTCAGGTAAACGAGCTGACGGTTGATAAGCTGGTTACGAAGCGATGCTCTAGATACGAAGTCACGCGGCGAGAAAGGGCGATGCCTGCAGCGACTGGAGTCTCGAATTTCATATGTAAATCGAGAAATCTCAATGTTTCAGTTTTCCAGCGGTAATTCCAGCTGACTATTCGTCTCAACTTTAACTACATCCACTCGATATCAGGCAAATTCGTACATTGACCGTGCAGGCCGAAATCTTCGATGTGCTCGGTACGCCCAGTAACGACCCTGGGCCCAGGCGCTTGTGACCCATGAGGATTCTTTTTATTGGTGAAGTTGGAGGATGTGACGCAATCAGGGAGCGCGGTATATTCGAACAATTAGAATGCGGCAAAAGAAATTGATTGAAACGTGATGAGACGGATAGGAGGATGGAATTGTTAGCGGAACGAATGAGCACGAGGAATGAATTTGAGTAACGAAATCGATATAACGCCGACGTGCCGTGGTTTGAGGGTCATCGACAAGCTTTTCGGAGGGACTGTACCTGCGCAAAGAGGATCACGTGACGTGCGCAGCTATTCTTAGCTGAGGTCGGATCTGAGGGAAAAGCTTTGCCTCGTTCACTCGTCGTCCGGCGCGCGTCCGTTACAGGAGTCAGTCTCTCCTTATCCTCTTGCAATCCGATCTCACACACCCAACACATAATAATGGCTAATCTTGCGGACCCCGTGGCTTTTGCCAAGGATTTTATCGCCGGTGGAGTCGCCGCTGCCATCTCGAAGACCGCTGTCGCTCCCATCGAGCGTGTCAAGCTTCTGCTTCAAGTCCAGCACATCTCGAAGCAGATCGCTGCTGACCAGCGTTACAAGGGTAAGTCCCGCTAACAAGTGAAACAAGTGAAAATCCGACCGATCAAACAAACGACTGTCGACTCCCGCGTTTCCTGCTCATTGCGTGACGCTGGCGTACGGCTTCGAACTTTTCGAACGCGTCTGCTGTCTCTCTCCCCCTCTCGTAGCTTCCTTCTTGTAGAAGATAGGTACTCAAATAGCTGATAGAAAAGGAAGAGAAGTACAGCCGTGCCCGACATCTAGCAAACACGAGGTCGCATTTTGACGTTATGCAACCACGAGACTCCGAATCTAATCCTCCCAGTTATATTGTTCATGGTTTTGCCGACGAACAGGCTTGTCTATAATCGTTTATGTAACCCGGTATGGTTTCGGCGCTTACATAACTTTTCCGAGTCACGCCGATGCCGATGAAACGCCTAAGCAAGCAGCGGGTCGATAAGCAGTGGCGGCGCGTGGATTTGCCAGATGGTGGAGCGCCGCTGCCTCACCTTACCCTGAGAATCGAAATCTTACGTACAAATCGATGACGAAGTAGCCTCCTGCCAAAATGGCCGACCGGCGACCGAAGCCTTCGAGTTTTACGAATCTGACCGCAAGGACAATCGGTTATCCTTACACCGGCATATATTTAGATTTGCTGATTTGCTGATTTTTATTGCGGTGAAATTCGTCTGTCACGCACCATGATACACTTAACTTTTTCTGTCACTCTCTCTTGGACTTGTCATTCGTGGTCGATCCTCGTAGTCCGCCATCTTGGAATATGGATTCCGGGATTACCGTGACGTATTCATTCTACGGACGTGGTCACTTTTCATTCTTCGATATCTCTGTAACAGAAGACTACAGCTCTGATTACAGTTACTCGTCAGTGAAAAATCAATGACTAGTTATGCATAGCATCATAATCGGTGCCGAGTACCTCTATGTAATAAAATTTTTTCTTACCATTCAGAAACTGACACGTTATAGAATTGTACAGAGAATTAAAGATCCACGCTTCAACTCGTATTGACGTAAAATCATCAACGAAGATGATGCAGTTTCTAAAAAGTAACTGCTGGATTATTAATTAATCGGATCAAGCCGGATTGAGGATGGTACGAATTAATAAAATTTAGAAGTAGTTTAAAAGTAGATCATGCGATTATTCATATCTTGAGAAGCCGAAGTTAGCAGCAGGGTTACTAGCCGAACAACGCTTACTTAACCACGCAGTGAAGCCTAATTGACATTCTTTTCAAAACAGAATGTAAGAAAAACACGATTGAAAACTTTTTTCGTGGTACAAATGACAATGTCTGAAGTTCACGAGGTCAACGTAACTTTACGAGATAAAAAATGATATTTAAAAACTTGAGAATTAGTTTTTAAGGGTTGCGATATTTAATTCGGTATTGTTTGGTGTGTTTAAGCTACAGTGTATGCATGGTTAACTGAATATTTGGCAATTTCAAAGTTACGAAATACTGTACATTTTAGCTACGCTAACTTTACGAACTTCAGCCAAATTATGTAAGTGGGGCATTTCACTCCAGATTGGTTCTACGATCTTGATACCCTCTCGATCGCGATATCTGTATGAATTTTTTACGTACATTAGGTATTGATCAAAGCTGGCTTTGATATATTTTTTCATATTTTCACCCTAAAACCATGAAGAGGTACAATTTTTTGAAAACATACAATTATTTCGAACAAGCTCACAATCAGACGCGTGTATCCCAGTATACATTACTCGAAACCTTATATAAGGAACTTTCAATGAAAATCGTTGTTACTTCTGAATTAAACTTCATGATACAAAAAACAGATGTGCCGTCTTTCTAAATTAGTTTTCAGTCGACATAGATGAAAAATTCACGATATTCCGAACAAGACTTTTTCAGTTTTATGTATTCCTTTGACACGAAAATTTCGATTTCATTTAGTAACTACTACGTCGATACACACCGTACAGCGACATTTTTTATACATGCATAACCCTCAGAGTTAGATTTAACACCAGTGTCCATCAGTATATAAAACAGTCAAAGAATTAATCTAGTGGAAAAAAATTATGATATCGGAATTTAACTGAGAGTGTAACTTAGGATCTGATTTATTAACCAGGGTGGCCACCCGTCTGGAAAACCGGGAAAAGTCAGGGAAATGTCAGGGACTTTTTATAGAACTCACGGATTTCAAAAGCTTTGTCCATAAAATTGAGATGCTATCACCGCATCGTCACAATTTTTCTTCTCTTCTTATTGACGATTATAAGCTTAGTTGTTGATTGTCACACGAATTCACTAGTACGAGCAGACATCGGTTTGATTTATCTATGGCCGTCACTGCGTGTGGAGACGCAAGTTCACCGACGCCTAATAGTCTAGAAAAAACGAAGCCTCAGGTTTTTGGCAATAGCTCAAAAAGTAAAAGCACTAGCGAAAATTTTAAAAAGATTCTTAAAGAGGAGGAAATTTCCAATAAAAAAGTACAAGCACCCGGAATTCTATCTTCAGTATTAGTAATTTTAATTTAACGCTGAACACAGGGCTCTGCGCAACTGTTACGGCATAGACTCGCCGCGTCTAGACAGTACACCGCATAAAATAATTGTTTTGCTGTATTAAATATCAATTTAAAAATTTGGATAAATTGTGGCGTATTCTTAACGCTTAAAAGAAAAATGTCCCGTTGGAAAAAAATTAAGTTTATTTTTCAAAAAGTTACACATTCGTTAATTAGTCATAATTCTTCGAACCTCGATTTTCATTGCAAACAGCATACATGTTCAAATAATAGCTCTAAAAATATTTCGCTTCTTGGAGCCCCTTCTTAAATATATACTTAACAAGACCAAGCAAATGGAAATTTTCATTTTTTGTCAACTTTCAAAAATCATAATGAACGGAACGATCAACTTTTAAAAACTTTTATAACTTTAATATATTTCGCCATACTTTACCTAGGTTACTATAGTTTTTAGTGATTTCTGCACAAATTGTGCATCAAAATGTTAGGGAAAAATAATGATTTTAGTCAGGGAAAACCGGGAAATGTCAGGGAATTCCGTGAGCGGAATTGAGTGGCCACCCTGATTAACGCCAAAATCGCATCGTTTGTCCTATTTCGGTTAGGTAAAATGTAATTCTGCACATTCAGTAGGATGTCTTTTGAATGTCGATGCTATTTCCCGATCCACAGGTATGATCGATTGCTTCGTCCGCATCCCACGAGAACAAGGATTCCTCAGTTTCTGGCGTGGTAACTTCGCCAACGTAATTCGTTACTTCCCCACCCAAGCCCTGAACTTCGCCTTCAAGGACAAATACAAGCAGATCTTCCTTGGGGGTGTTGACAAGCACACCCAGTTCTGGCGTTACTTCGCAGGAAATTTGGCATCTGGTGGTGCTGCCGGTGCCACTTCCCTCTGCTTTGTCTACCCCCTAGATTTCGCCAGAACCAGGTAAGATGAACGCTAATTTTCAAGATTTCAATGGTTTGTTTCTGTGTAAAAAGTCGTCTGTTATTTTTGGCCAGTAGAATAGTCGACAAAAAAAAAACGTCCTTGCAATTTGTAGCACATCAAGAAATACGGCAACCTTAATTTCCATCGTTTTTGATGCAAAAGGTTTTAATCGTTTCGGGAATAAAGTATTTGGTCCCATTGTTACGTGTCGTGTTACAGAGTTCAGAATGACGACGCACCGTGGAATGCGTTATTCAAAGGTACATGCGGAAAAAGATGTGGCGTACTCGCTGCAATGCTTGTGAAAAAAGTTCCACAAAACGTTGGCATTGCGTGTTTGTCCCTGTAACAGAGTGTTATCACCGCGTCGTCTGCTAATGTTGATATATCACGTTAGAATTTCACGATATCTTGGCTGTGTGGGACTGCGTTCGCGTACGATGAGTGATGGTAGTAGATATAATCTTGTATTCTTGCTCAGGGACTGCGGCCTTCAAACCCAATAAAACTGCAATTGGCTTACTCACGGCAGTCACTGCTCACTAAAATGAACACGGGTGCACAAAACTAGTTTACACGGCCATCGTCAGCATGGTTGTGAATTTTTAATTTTGAATACTGTTAGTGTTTAAGTATAGAATACTTTTGTTTGAACAACGCGATAAATAACAAATGAAAAAAATGACGTCATTTTGAGTTAATACCGCAAATGCACTTAAACTCAGGAGGAAACAAATATCTTATAAAAATCTATGGAATGCTGGACATGGTTTGGAAGAGAACATTTTTTGGGATTTTCCGAATAGGTTAGCCTATTGCCAAAACGAAACTCGTGATTTTCTTTTGATGAAATTAAGGTCGTGTACCGATAACGTATGGCTAAATTTATGCTCGGAGTGACGACAACCCGATAAAACCGGGAATAATCGTATTTTATCCCTAAATGATTTTGAAACTTGCAACTGTGCATCTACACAATACCATTTCCGAAAGCGAGCTTAGCTAAATTTATGAAGCCTAATTGAGGTTTGAAAACAATTTATGAAAAAAGTACGTTTTTTCCTGTAGATCGTCATAATTCCCTGACTTTTCCTGATAGAAAAATTCCGCGACTATTCCCGATTTTTCCGGTCGGTCGCCACACTGGTTAATGTTCCTAACTCAAATCTCTTGGAAAATTTTCGTCGCAATATATCAACAGGCATTGTCATAACTTTTAACATGACTTTTCTTATTTATGAGGTGCAAGTAACATTAATATAACGAAATATTGAGAGAGAATCACTGCTTTGGAAATTTATAAACAATTTTAAAGTAATTGAATTCAAAAAATGTAGTTATTTTTTACTTTGATGTAGTTGACTGAATTTGAGACAATCGTAATTTGACGAAATAACAACATATCCCAAAACTACCTCGACTACTAACGTTACAAACTTCAACTTCAGCCATATTTCACGTATGCCAAACCCACACTTCGTTTTTCCATTTTTACCCACGAAATTCTCGATTGAACAAATCGTTCCGAATATTTGAAAGCGTCTAAAAATTGTTATCCGTGATCGCTAAAATCACATTTTACAAGCTAAAGATATGTCGCGAAGTTTCCGCAATGTTAATATAATATTCTCGTACATAAATAATCGATATGCTAACTATTTTCGTTGTTCTCGAAAGGTTGGCCGCCGATGTCGGCAAAGCTGGAGGTACCCGAGAATTTACCGGTCTCGGAAACTGCCTGACCAAGATCTTCAAGGCTGATGGTCTAGCCGGTCTCTACCGTGGTTTCGGGGTATCCGTACAGGGTATCATAATCTACCGTGCTTCATACTTCGGCTTCTACGATACCGCCCGTGGTATGCTTCCCGACCCGAAGAAAACTCCATTCCTGATCTCCTGGGGTATCGCGCAGTGCGTAACCACCGTTGCTGGAATCATTTCCTACCCCTTCGACACCGTGCGTAGGCGTATGATGATGCAGTCCGGTCGTGCCAAGGCCGAGATTCTCTACAAGAGCACAGCTCACTGCTGGGCAACCATTTACAAGACCGAGGGTGGCGGTGCTTTCTTCAAGGGAGCATTCTCAAACGTTCTCCGTGGTACTGGTGGTGCCCTTGTACTCGTATTATACGACGAAATCAAGAACCTGCTTTAAATCGCGAAAGCAACGTCAAATCCCTTCCCCCAATGTCACCTTGTCCTCTCCACCATCCAGTATATTAAAGGAAACACCCACACAGCGTCCATCCTATTCCTCACACTGCCTGCTACCGGTAGCAGCCGGTTAGGATCGGATAGTTGGCAATTTCATGAATAACTTTGGCCAAATGGATAAGGATAAAACAATAGCTAGGGAAGCTGATTGATGGAACGTTATCATCAACATTGAATTATTATAACAACAGAAACACATAATTGAGAAATAAGAATGAAATGAGATCGTGCAGCAAAGAATAAACTTGTAGAAAAATAAGAAAAAAAATGCTCGTAATTTGGCATCTACGTATTCTACGGATAGAATGGCATTGTTTAATTTATTGCTGAATTCAACGTTTTTTTTTTCTTATTACTTCTCGACAGTTTTCTGCTTATACGTTTGAAGATATTTGTGAAATTGATAGGCATATAAATAATAAAGGTATTACGTATATACACGTCATATATTACCTCGAAACAATGTAAAACGAAAATGAAGCAAAACGTTCCGAGTAGGCACGCGAAAGTGGATGACGATCGGGAACCTAGCAGCGTCAACGCGAAAACATTCGATCAAGATGCGAGAGGGACGCGCGTCGAAAGTTTTGATACGATGACGACGCTGGCGGGGTGCGTAGACCAGGGCCGCCCCCGCCCTTATCCTCGGCCCATTGTAGATAATTAATAAATAATGATAATTAAATGAGTAACAGAAGAAGATTAAAAAAAAAGTATCATGTAATGATATCAGTAATAATTTACCATTGAGAAGGATAATTTAATTTCACGCGACAGACGACTCCATGTAAGATAAACGTTGATAAGAAATGCGTGTATGCATCTATTCTGTTCATGTTAGGATGTATGCAGCGTAACAGCAACTCAATAAAAACTAATAAAACGAACGCTTATTCTTACATAATTTACTTTTCTTGCTATTCTTTTTGTTTTTGTTTCTCCGAACTCTTTTTCCCTGATTTATTGACAATTTCAGCGTGACCAACAAAGCGGAAAAATGATGGTCTATAAAATTCATTTACAAGATGCGGGGACTACATGTCATCCTTTTTTTATTTTTTGCTTTTGAGTACATCAAGGATTTAAAAATCTTCAAAAAAACATAACTCAATTAACATTGAAATGGCGCACGTCGTGGGAATGACGTATGTGTTATACGGTGACATTTTGACCCAAGCTTAAATAAATCAGTTGTACTTTGAGATTATTCGAAATTTCTCATTGTATAACATATTTCTAACCTTTATAAAAATAGGCCTAGGATTAAACATGTTGGATTTTTAG
The DNA here is from genome assembly GCF_021901455.1 of Neodiprion lecontei. Taxonomy (NCBI): domain Eukaryota; kingdom Metazoa; phylum Arthropoda; class Insecta; order Hymenoptera; family Diprionidae; genus Neodiprion; species Neodiprion lecontei. Next base: position 6,766,405 of record NC_060266.1, read on the forward strand.
GATTTTCATACGAAAAAAATTATTTATGTAACATATTTCTACCCTTTATAAAAATAGGCCTAGTCTTGAATATGTTGGATTTTTGGGATTTTCGTATGAAAAAAATTATTTTTTCACTCAAATACGCGCTATTTTCTTGATTTTCAATATTTGTTACAAAAAATTATAACGTTATTCCAAAGATATTCCACTTCAAGATAGGCTTGGTCTCGTAAGTCAGTTTTTCAAAAAGTATATTTTGCGGAATGAATGGTGAATATTTCAAGGAAAAAATGACATTGGGTAAGGTTGGAAGTCCATGCAGTTTTCGATGAAATAAATGACAAACTACATTTTTTTATAGATGAGAATTCATTATCTTATGAAAATATGTTCTAGAAGTATAAAATCAAATGATAATAATCATCACTTTTGTTCAATAGGTGCACATTCGACGCATATGTAAGCGCGGTGCCTATTACACATCGACCGCAGGCACGAAGGGCACTTTTCTCGCGATTTCCGATCAGATCCTCGTTGACAAAGGCCGCATCTTACTCGAATAGAAAAATACGGTCTTTCTTCATCAACAGAAAGTTTCTGTATATTTAGTATTCCCGCAATACCACTTCGGATATTACGGCGGACACTAAGATTTTCTAAGCGAGCTCGCAAATGTGGAGTTGCTAAATGAAGAGCTAATCTCCTCATGCAATCTATCGCTCTTACTTTTTCACTGGAACCTGTATTCACTAAAAGACATTTCAATAAAATCCTAGAATTAACCATAGCCTGGTCAAGAATCCCATAAAAAATACGTACAGGCCAGCGATTTGTTCTTTTAGTAACAGTGTAAGCATGACATAATTGGTCAAAACAATCAGTTTGTCCCTTAGTTTTATTATAATGTAATATTATTTGAGGCTTTCCGTCAATTATTTCAGTAGATTTAGAGTATGTTGAAGCTAAAAGTATAATTTTATTTTTTTCTGGTGTGTGAGAAAGCAAAGTTATTTTTGGAGAAAAACAAAACTTTGTGTGGGGCACTGTTTGCGATGCAACTCTGAAATCAGCTGGAATTTCCCTTTTATGTTGGTGAATTGTTCCCGTTACCGTTAGATTATAAGGTTCGTCACAAAAACGGTCAAGCATCGGAATGGTTGTAAACCAATTATCACAAGTTATCGTACGACCTGACCCATGAATCGGTTCGGTTACTGCTCTTAAATAATATTCTGGAATACTTTCATTTGCTAATTTTCCATCTAAAGTTACTTTTCCTAAATAAGGAATAGCGTGGTACAAGTACGCGGTTGTAGCATCATTCAAAATTTTCAATTGTAACCCGCATTTATCCGGCTTTGCTTTCATGTGCCTACGAAATAAACATCGTCCACGGAAACTGAGTAATTGCTCACCAACAGTTGTTTTATAATGAATATTGTAACAGATTTGACAATTTCGAATAAAAATATTCCAAACTTCTCTTATTGGCGCGAATTTATCAGCTTCATCTCTTGTTTCTTTCTTATCAAATCGAATACACATACTAAGAAAAGTAAACCTCATTCGTGGCATTACACACCGATAAAACGTTAATCCGTTTGATGCACTCCACAACTCGTGAATATCTACATTCGAACACTTCCATGCTCCAGAATAGTAAAATAAAGCAACGTAAGCCTTCATTTCTTCCATGTCTGTGTGATGGTGATACGACTGCATTGTTTGACCTTGCGATATCATCCCAGTGCAAACATTTTCAATCTTGTCGTTCGTATTATCCACTATAATTTTGAAGATTTCATCAGTAAATAATACACTCCAAAAATCTTCAATTGTTGATAAGCCTGCAGCAGGACCAACGGGGCCAGGAACAAACTTTGATTCTGATGGCAAATGACGATCTAAAAAAAAGTCATTCTATTACGTTTACAAAAGTTTCTAGCATTCTATTAATTTTTTCTTCACATCAATGCTCTCTCTCTCTCCCTGTTTCATTTATCCTCTCCCCACGTCTTTCGTACATTCACTGTTTACTGCAGCTGTACGCAGGGGTAAACAAACTCCACTACTAAGTCTCATCCAAGCTCCGCATAAGCAGACTATACACCTACACAACGACAGTTACATACCTGAGCATCTTGTTAGAATTTTCGTACTCCATTTGTACCCGTTCTTGCCTTGAAGTGTCGTTAATGGCCAGTCGCCAGTTGAGTTTTCAGAGTTTTCGCTAACGCTCCCATCTCTTTGCGCGCAAACCTCTGAAGGACGCTGCTCTAAACTGGTATTTTCATCTTCGTGGAAGTCATCCTCGCTTTCTGTAGAATAAGAACTCTCTTGGGACAAATAATCTTCTTCATCTGAAGATGCCTCGTCCAAAGCCTCTTCATGCGCATCATCGTCCATCAAGACTTGAGCGATTTGTTTACTCCGGAGATTATAAGGTATCTAATTCAAGAAAATTAAAAATTTGCTCCAATTTTGACTCAAATCACAGTAAATGACACACAGGTGGTAAATTGACCCCATGCTCACATTGAATTGCTCTAATTTGCAGCTGACGCACGACTGACTTTTCGTACCTGCTTGAATACAAAGTTTGAACTCGCAATTGAAGGTAGATGGTGGGGTAAGTCCTAATTCCAGCAGGAAGAGTTTGAAGACTTCGAGTAAAAATGGTCTGGGGTCAAAGTAGCCCAGGGTGACATTGAAGGATTAACCGTTTTTGAGGCCCTTCCCCATAAGACCAGCTGTGAGATTTTGGCAGACGCCTTCCTCCCCAGCTCGTTATCGCATAGATTTTTCTATCTGATACGACACGGACGGCCCCCAATCATTAATTTAATATTTTAAACACGTGCTCAAATTTTGTTTAAGCCACTACTCTCATCTCTTTCAACTTTCTTCAAGTATAGTCCACATTGCTTGTGAAATAAGCATTCTTGGATCTTCTTAGATACTTCATGTTGAGTTATTAGCTTTGTTTATGGTTCTAGTACCTAAAATAAAATTGCTGATATACTTACATCGGTCGTTTTTATTCCAAGTGAAGAATTTATGGTTAAAGTTGAGTCAGTGTTACAGCCTTTGCTCACATAACGAGGTGTCTTGAGCAAATTACATTGAGTACTGTTATCGCAGCTAGTATAATAACTTATTGCATCAGAAACTAAAAGTTTGTAATCATTAGTTTCATCATCAACTGTAAGTAGGTTTGCTGAACAACTAAATGACTCTCCCGAGGTTGAGGACTTGACTAAATGACCCTCTAAAGGTGTTGATGGCTTTGGCGATAACCTCAAAGAGCTGAATGTGTCTTGTGGCTCTGATTTTACCAATGTTTCATCTTCTCTTGATTGAATATTAAGATGGGGAACAACTCCATGTTTTACTCTGATAGGTCCTCCCATTACTGTATAGTTATCCCAATGTTCCGCGTCTTCTGGCAACTGTGAAGAAAGTGAAAAAGTGAAATTAAGTACTATGGGATGTATAACTTTTTATATCTGATGTGACATTGTTTTGCGACAGTATATAATTACAGTTTAATACATTTCTAATTTCAAAACGACTCGAAAACAAGTTCGTAGCATAATGAAGTTATAATTAATAGGTAAAACACTTACATTGAAGTGATCTTCGCAGCAATGCATCCACGAACCTGGATTGAAGACAGCACGATCTCCGGTTAGACCGCGGGTTAGACCCACGCTTTCTGCCCATTTCTTACGAATTGCAGAGTTTCTTGGTGCAGCAATAAATACTTTGTTCGGCGAGTTATCACTATTTGAAAGACAGCCAGGCACGAAGCATATTGTACGTCTCTTCCTTTTAGTATTATTTCTTTTTATCGCTGTTTTCATACTCATTGTCAGAGTTATCGGTTTAATTGGTTGTTTATTATTTGTCGCTCGAAAATGACACACAACTAGAGTGAGAGAGACACCTCTCACGCGTTGCCAACCTATCAGACGAATATTTCTTTATATGGCGCCGAAACAATTTTTTACATTTCTTATTTAGATCGCATCACAATAATTCTTCAGATATATTAATGGCACCACAATAATTCCTCAAATTTCTCATTTTTAAAAGTGATGTTTGACGGTATTGAAACTCAATAAATACAGTAATACATAATACGTTTCAATTTTTCGCTTTATAACATGGCAATTCTAAAAATATATGATAATTAGCGAACGAGGTGACACCATCTTGAATCCCGATTGATAACATATATTTTAAATTTCGAGCTAATATTTAATATTTACTCATTTTATTCTACACAGGTAACATATTTACTTATTGAATTTGTTGGTGAACAAACTTGGGGAACTACTCTACCTATAACTAGTCTTAGAGAAATAGGTTAGGCGAAGTGTTGAGAAGCGCTTCTGCACTCATGGTAGGTTTCCGAAACACACCCCGCGTCATCAATGCACACATAATAGGTTTGTCGTGTTCCGTATAATTTTTGTACTTCCGTAATACAGAGTGATAGCATGCGTGCAGTGCATCCATGCAATTTTACACAATTTGGGAATCCAATTAACTTGGAAAGGGTAATTTCAATCGATTCTGAGACGAATGACTTTTTCTTCAAGACCGCAAGGCTTACGATGTTTTTACAAAATTTCGAATATTTTGAATAATGCTGAAACTGACTCTAGGATGCACCGTATCGACATAATTTTGCTACAGGAATCGATTACGCGCAGTTCGAATACGCTGCAAGCATCGAATTAAAATGAACTGCTGAACAACATGAAATTTGCACCTGGTTATTGGAAAGATGGGAAGGGAAAATGATGAATTCAAACCTACAAAGTTTGCTTTCAGTTGAGTTTCAGTATATTTCAGCGTTGTTAGCTGACCCGTTAACTGAAGAATATATCTTTGGTCAACGTCTGACCATCGAAGGGCTTGGCCGCTTGAGTCTGGAATCGGCAAGAAAGATGAAGTGCGTATTTCTTGTTTGAAACGTAGAAAATCATCATACATCATATCATATCATCATATATCATACATCGTACATCATACATCATACATCATACATAGCATTGACGATCGAAACCAAAGTATGTATGTTCGCATGTTCAGAAAGTGACGTCGCCCAAAATTTTTTTTCTCTTGACGTCATCGATCTAGAATCAGCTAGCCGAATTCCTCAGTCTGGAAACAACCGCGCGGTAGAGCGGACGTATGAGAATCGCGCTCCGCAGATTTCGAGTACCGAATTCTCTACCTCCTGGATCCTGCGCTCCGGGTCCGCTTTCTGGTGCAACTCGGGTTCCAGGCTAAGCGCTCCGTAATTTCTTTGCTCCAGGTCCGCCACCTAGTGGAACTCGACTTTTAGGAAAAGCGCTCCGAAGTTTCTGCGCTCAAGGTCCACTACCTGCAAGAACTCGACTTCCGGGACAAAGGCTCCGTGGTTCCTGTGCTCCAAGTCCGCTACCTTGTGAAACTCGACTTCCAGAACATGCGCTCCGTAGTTCTGGCTGTCCAGGTCTTTGACCTGCTAACGTTTGACCTTCACGACTAATTTTCCGTAGTTCTGGCTGTCCAGGTTCTGAACCCGGTGACTTTTCACCAAGCGCTACGTAGTTTGTGCGCTCCAGGTTCGCTGCCTGGTGAAACTCGACTTTAGGAACAACCGCTCCGTGGTTCCTGCGCTCCCAAGCCGCTACCTAGTGGAACTCGACTTTCAGGACACGCGCTCCGTAGTTTCTGCGCTCAAGGTCCACTACCTGCAGGAACTCGATTTCCAGGACAAGGGTTCCATGGTTCCTGCACTCCAGGTTCGCTACCTGGTGCGTCTCGACTTCCTGACAAGCGCTCCGTGGTTGCTTCGATAAAGGTCCAATACCTAGTAAAACTCGACTTTCAGAACACGCGCTGCGTAGTTTCTGCGCTCCAGGTCCGCTTCCTGGTGAAAATCGACGTTCAGAACAAGAGGTCTGTTTGATTATTGAAAACGTCATGTGTTGTACTATCGAACCAATAGCCAATGAAATTACAATAATTTTTTATAACTTTCTTATGAATTTCTTGGTAAAATTTATCATTCAAAAAATTATACTATTCCTTACACAATATTTTTGCTGAGTTTTAATACAAAAAATATTTATTAGTATTCCAGGTATAACCCGAGGTGATTAGCAGTAGTGGTTGGCGGTGGTCGAGCTGGACAAGGCGGAGGATGAGGAAGACGAGGAGAACAAGGTGGACGAGGAGGACGAGGATTTGTGCTCGGTGAGTAAAACAGTTTTACAATATTCAATGGCAATTGTAATTTTAGTTTATCTAAAGTTTTGGAAACTTGTCACGTTTACAATAAATTATTTCAATTCATTTTTCGCGCAAGCACAAATTTTAATCCTTACACAATATTTTTGATGTGTTCTCATACTGAAAATATTTATTACTATTCATGGTATATCCTGAGGTGGGTGGCGGTCGTTGGAGATGGCCGGAGGTGGACAAGGAGGACGAGGATTTTTGCTCGGTGAGTTTACCATTTTTATAGTATTCGATGAAGTAGGATCAGGATCAGAAGTGAGATCAGGAGTAGAAGTAGGATGAGGGGTGGATGTAGAAATAGGAGTAGGAGTAGGTGTAGTAGTAGAAATAGGACTCGGAGTAGGAATAGGAGTATTCGTCGTAGTAGGAGTAGGAGTAGGAGTAGGAGCAGAAGTAGGTAGGGCGGGGCGGGTCGTGAGAGGGGAGGGGTGGGGCGAGAGGCGGGGGGAGGGCGGGAAGGGGATATTATCATATGAAGTTATCAGTAATAAGCGATTGCGGGTAAAATATTAGCTTACTTTTGTAAGTATTTATGAATATAGCCTCTATGAATATTCGTTGTTGGTATATAAGGTCTGGCAAAGTACCTACTTTCTGTAAGAGATGTTGAAGATTTTTAACATAATTATGTTTCAGTTCTGTGCCCCACCTAGTGATCCACTAGTACATATCCTCCGACGTGACATCGCTCTGCTACGTATGAAGAAGAAAAGATTTATTAAGATGCAAATTGCTCCTTTCTTCTTGCCATTGTGCTTTCAGCCATTGTTGTGCCGTGTGTTTAAAATTTAGGACAGTATGTAATATAGAATAACAGGTACAGCTACGAATATAGGACTACAGTAAATCTTATAGAAATGAGCTCTCATTGAGATTTCTCTGTATTTATAACTCGACGCGAGAAGGCAAAAATCAACGTAATGCCATCTGTAAGGTAATTGGACTCGTATTTCCACTACGAGAACTCGTTGGGCATTTTGCGGTGAAGTTTGAAAAATTGTTATACAAGAAATTGAATAACTATAAAAATGGATAAAAAATATTATCTCTAATAGTGAATGTAGCTAATACAGCTTTAACCGTATATTGATTATGTTAATGATCTATTGTGACAAGATCGGAATTAGATAAGCTCTCTAAATACTCTTTTCTAGACTATTAATTTATATCATGTATATGTAAATGTATATTTCTTCAGTTTATACAATCACTGCACTAGGATTACCCTTGCCATGTTTTATGGTGCGCTTGTGTAATTTGTATATTATTAACCTTACGTTTTACTCTATTTGCGACAAGTTGTGAGTGTTTCTAATTTCTTGGCAATTATTTATGTACATGTATGTGTATATATGTATATGTATACTTATGCATGCGTATATACATATATACACATATATAAAACTAGATTTTTACAATAAACACAGAGGTTTTAGTATATTCACATACGGATTTCTGTGTATAGGTATACTTGAACTAAAATATCCTTATCTCTAATACGGAGTTCTTCGTAATTCGCATTTGTTCTTGTAACCCAATGTCCTACATACGATGGCAAAAATCGAGATCCAACTTAACTGAGTCTCAAAGCCCTGTTGACATAAAAGCAGCTATTTGATAGAAATTATAGTTTGTAGTTTACACAGCCCATTGCATGATATTTCATTTTAAATACATATGTTTCAATGTATTTAGGAATAATTTATCAAATATACAGAGGTCATGTGCAAATAATAAATGAATTGATTCGACCGCAGTTTGATGTATTCATTAGAACTTTAACAATAAATTTAAGCTTTGTTACTTCTTTTATTTTATTATGGATAATCAAAAACATTTCCGACTATTCGTGCTGTGGAAGCATGGGGATTAAACCAAATGTAGCAAAAGATTAGAAACAGTGTATGTCGAGTACGGGTATTTTTCTAATAATGCAAACACGTGCCGCTAGCTTAGTTTTGACATATCTAGAATACCACACCTTGCGAATTAGCTTTCCATACAGAGATGAATAAGCGATTTTAAGGATTGCATTCTCGTTGTTGAATACTCTATGCTTCATGGGAAAAGAAAATCTGTAACGACGAAATTGATGCACCGGATCATCGTCGACTTCAACTTTTGAAATGTCCTACCATTTCCGAACACCTCCAATCATCCTATTTACCTATATTACTAGATTAGCTATGATATGAAAAGAGAAGAATTATTCATTTTGAAATGGGATTCTATTCGACACGCGCTCGATGTATCCCATAACATTAATATTCAAAATTATTCCAACAACTTTTCATTTGCTCTCTCGATCTTGAATTTTCATAGGCATAGAATCGAAACGCTGTTTTAGCTGGTCGCAAGTGAAGTATCTGCGTTGGGTGGAGGAGCGGAATTGTGTTTCGAAAAGTATTCGGATGGAAAAAAATTCAGAGTACTAATTTTGAACGAGATGAAATGGATGCTTCGTATATGAGACAGTATTTAACGCTGCGTAGTGATTTAAAGACCTAAAAAGGTGATAGGGAGAGAAAGAACGTAGCTTCTTAACACTTCGAGTGTTTTTTAACACACATTTGAAAGATACGAGCAAAATTTTTCATCGCTAACTGTCGTAGAACGGTAGCGTTATTAGCCGACCCGTTCACTGAAGAATATATCTTCAGTCAACGGCTGACCATCGAAGGGCCTGGCCGCTTGAGTCTGGAATCGGCAGGAGAGATGAAGCGTGTATTTCTTGTATGAAACGTGAAAACTAAAATCATTATACATCACATCATATCATCATACATCATACATCATACATCATCATACATAGTATGAAAGGTCGGCACTAAGTTTGAATTTTCGGATATTCGGAAAGTGACGTCACCAATCTCAAATCAGCTAGCCGAATTCCTCAGTCTGGAACGAACCGCGCAGTAGAGCGGACGGATGAGAGTCGCGCTCCGCAAATTTCGAGTACCGGGTTCTCAACCTCCCGCATCCCGCGCTTAGGGTCCGCTACGTATTTCGAGTACCGGGTTCTCAACCTCCCGGATCCCGCGCTTCGGGTCCGCTACGCGGTGAAACTCGACTTCCAGGATAAGCGCTCCGTGGTTTCTGGTTCATGTTTACAATAAATTATTTCAATTCGTTTTTCGCGCAAGCCCAAATTCGGTAGCTGTCAGTCCGCTAATAAAATTTCTCGACTTCCAGGATAAGCGCTCCGTGGTTCCTGGTTCATGTTTACAATAAATTATTTCAATTCGTTTTTCGCGCAAGCCCAAATTCGGTAGCTGTCAGTCCGCTAATAAAATTTCTCGACTTCCAGGATAAGCGCTCCGTGGTTCCTGGTTCATGTTTACAATAAATTATTTCAATTCGTTTTTCGCGCAAGCCCAAATTCGGTAGCTGTCAGTCCGCTAATAAAATTTCTCGACTTCCAGGATAAGCGCTCCGTGGTTCCTGGTTCATGTTTACAATAAATTATTTCAATTCGTTTTTCGCGCAAGCCCAAATTCGGTAGCTGTCAGTCCGCTAATAAAATTTCTCGACTTCCAGGATAAGCGCTCCGTGGTTCCTGGTTCATGTTTACAATAAATTATTTCAATTCGTTTTTCGCGCAAGCCCAAATTCGGTAGCTGTCAGTCCGCTAATAAAATTTCTCGACTTGAAGGATAAGCGCTCCGTGGTTCCTGGTTCATGTTTACAATAAATTATTTCAATTCGTTTTTCGCGCAAGCCCAAATTCGGTAGCTGTCAGTCCGCTAATAAAATTTCTCGACTTCCAGGATAAGCGCTCCGTGGTTCCTGGTTCATGTTTACAATAAATTATTTCAATTCGTTTTTCGCGCAAGCCCAAATTCGGTAGCTGTCAGTCCGCTAATAAAATTTCTCGACTTGAAGGATAAGCGCTCCGTGGTTCCTGGTTCATGTTTACAATAAATTATTTCAATTCGTTTTTCACGCAAGCCTAAATTCGGTAGCTGTCAGTCCGCTAATAAAATTTCTCGACTTGAAGGATAAGCGCTCCGTGGTTCCTGGTTCATGTTTACAATAAATTATTTCAATTCGTTTTTCGCGCAAGCCCAAATTCGGTAGCTGTCAGTCCGCTAATAAAATTTCTCGACTTGAAGGATAAGCGCTCCGTGGTTCCTGGTTCATGTTTACAATAAATTATTTCAATTCGTTTTTCGCGCAACCCCAAATTCGGTAGCTGTCAGTCCGCTAATAAAATTTCTCGACTTGAAGGATAAGCGCTCCGTGGTTCCTGGTTCATGTTTACAATAAATTATTTCAATTCGTTTTTCGCGCAAGCTGAAATTCAGTAGCTGTCAGTCCGCTAATAAAATTTCTCGACTTCCAGGATAAGCGCTCCGTGGTTCCTGGTTCACGTTTACAATAAATTATTTCAATTCGTTTTTCGCGCAACCCCAAATTCGGTAGCTGTCAGTACGCTAATAAAATTTCTATAACTTTACAATCTTCTCATAATCTTTCTGGTAGATAACATCGATAAAAAAATTATATCAAACCTTACACATTATTTTTGATTTGTTCTCATGCTGAAAATATTTATTAGTATTCGAGGTATAACTCGAGGTGGTTGGCGGTCGTCGGAGGTGGACGAGGAGGAGGACGAGGAGCACGAGGATTTGTGCTGGGTGAGTAAAACACTTTTATAATATTTGATGGCAATTGTAATTATATTTCATCTGAAATATTACAAACTTGTCACGTTTACAATAAATTATTTCAATTCATTTTTCGTGCAAGCACATATTCAGTAGCTATGAATAATCTTATACAATTTATTATATTTTTAATTAATTAATTAATATTCTTATAATATTTGACGGCAATTGTAATTATA